>NW_010526710.1:53636-69480 GCF_000687285.1 Phaethon lepturus
TTTCCCTCCCCCCCGGTTCTTGTTTTATGATCACTTTAATGCCTGCAAGGACTTTTCTGACACCACCTGCTGCTTGTGGCCATGTGCTTACAGCAGAAATGGCCGTGATGGAGCAGAGGGAGCTGTTGGCAGTGCAGGGTGTTTGACAAAATAGCAGCCCCACAGCCACCCTCTCTGAAAGCCCATGCTCCACTCCCTGCTCAGCAACAGACTTTCTGGATGACCACAAGAGAGTCGCTGCCTTTTCACAGGTTCCCCACCGGTGAAGTGGGGTTCACGGTCTGCCTCCTGGGTTCACTGCCCTGCCTCCCGGGATGTTGTGAGGACGTAGGTGTTGTGTACTGAGAGTTCGCATATGCCGTTGGTGGGGGCCATATTTGGTAATGACATAAAGCTTCTCTATATGTGTGGGTTATGTCAGTACAAATATAATTATTTTAAAGGTCAGCACTTCCAGCGGTTTCGGTTTGTTCCTGTGGTTTATTCCAGCTCTGTGTAACTCCTTGAGTAAGCCGACCAGTCCCAGGCAGCTCCTGGCTCTTGGTACCCAATGATCATTCCACCAGCCAGCCCCTTTCTTCTCCATTACAGCAGAAGAATGGTATGAGGCAAGTAGATTGGTTGAACCCTCCAGTACAAAGTTTGCTTTATAAGGTCATGTTTTCCTGAGCAGAGAAAAAGCAACGAGCATCTCCCTTGCTCACGAATCCTCACGTCTTGCCTCTGCCAACCTCCCTCTCCCAGTAGGCTCTGCCTCTCTGCTTCCTTTTCAGTGACCTTCCTCCTCAACGCCCGAGCGGTGGCTGCCCCTGTAGCTTTAGAGCTGTGTTTTCCCACATCGTAAGGCATAATTAGCTCCTCCTTCAAAGACTCTGCCCACTGGCTTTAAATGAGACCTCTGCCTACCTTCAAGCAGCGGCCCCCCAGTAGCTGAGTTCAGCACGCACATCCTGCTTTTTCCCCCCAGAATCATTTAATAGGCAGAATAGTTTAATATTACTCTTTATTCTATGTCTCAGCATAAGCCTCAAAGACTCAGTTTTGGGTCAGGACATTGTACGTCGTGCTATTCAAGCACATAATGAACTTAAACTCTTTGAGCTCAGTAAACCTACTGTTGCTGGTAAAAGAAGTTGCTGATAAAGCCAGGTCATACTTAACCTTCTAAGACCTGGGAAGGCCCATACGGCACTTGGGTTTGGGTTCACACACACAATTCCAGCCAGAGGGGTGGGGTTTTTTTCTCCCCCCCCCCCCTCTAATTTGAGCCAAAGGAAACCTCAGATGAAAGCTGCAGTGACACATCTTTCTCACCCTGCTCATCAGAGGCATTTTATTAGTTCAGTTCCCATTTGATGCTAAGGCTTGCCGAGATAAGCACGCAAGGAATAGGTATTTTAAATATCGAGGGTGTTTGGAATTTTACAGTGGGATACTGAAGTTCAGAATTTAGCTACTGCAAGGAGGTCATGTTTTCTCCTTGATCTTGGCACAAACGTCTTACTGACAGCAGGAGGAGTTTTGTTATGGATTGAAGGTATTATCAAGCCCTGAATTATGCCTCAACCTGCTGACTGTAATTAAAACTGGAATTTAGCTTCTTTCCAGAATGCATTTGACACCTGCAGTTTATAAGTAACTGAAAAAGCTGCCCAGACATTCATTGTAGCTTCTATTATTATGTCTCCAGCTCTGCAAAAGCTCTTTTTTTCCTCATTTTCATTGCATATCTTATACAGATCACAGTATAAAATTAAGCTTTTCTCTAATGGAGGGCTTGCGCTCCCTGCAAAGGATTCTGCGCATGAATGCCAATGATTTAAATGCAGCCTTGTAATACCAATCAGAGTATTATTTTATTATGTCGATGGCTTTGCAACTGCCAGTGCAAGATGCATCTTCAGACTCTGTCCAGATGTACTTTACATTTAATTGAGGGAGACTGATACAAAGCTATTCTTTTGTCCCTTTAGAGCCTACTAATCAGAAAAAAAAAGAAGTGATTCATTGGAATACTTCAGCAAGTTGCAGTTTAATTGGGCAAAATAGAGTTTTCAAAGGAGAAAAAAAAAGCATCCTTTGAATTTCCACCCAATTCTGGCATTAATAGAAACATCTGCTTCATGCGAAATGTGTCCTGGCCATGATATACTCTCCCCATTTTCACTTGCAAGTGAAAATAAAACATCTGCTATTGCAATCAAGTCTGTAGGTATAGGTCCAAACAAGCCAAAGTTTACATACTTAAGGGAATTTAATTGACACCTGCAGAGAAGCAGTTACAACTGTTTAGGGGATTGAAGCATCTGGCAAGGAGGTTGTATAGAACATCACCAGGGCCTGCATTACCTTTTGTGCCACGTTACAAACATCCCTATTCCCTGCAGAGCCTCACAGATCCAACCTGTCCCTTTCAGAGATAGGATACAGCCCAGGCTCCATTCCGGGACGATAAAGGTGGAAGCTGATACTATCAAATCTGTCTTAAAGATTCTGAGCAGGCTGTACACATCCGAGGGAAGGATGGGGACACTCCCCTAGCTTCAGCGCTCGCTGTAATCTTCATCCTGCTGATGTATGGGTGTGACAGCAGGTGCCCCCCATTATCAGCCCTCCAAATTCCCTCTGAAATTTTTCCTTTACATGACTCTGCTTTCAAAACAAGCCAAGCAGCCAATAAGCTGGGTCCTTTCCTTGGTCTGAGCAGGGAGGTACGATCACTGAAAACACTGATGCTGATGTCCCTGGGAGGTTCTGCGTACCTTTGCAGAGGGTTCTGCGTACCGCTGCACGTCACCTCTCCAGGAACAAGAGGTGAATGCTGCAGTCCGGCGGGGAAAACAAGCTTTTCATCTCGCTTCTTTAATGCAATCTCACTTCAAGCCCCTGTTCGGAGCAACAGGGCCAGGCAAGCCCTGCCGGAGCGATCAGGCAGGCCGCGTGTGTTAATTGGAACTGCATGGGCCTCAACTGAGCTTAATTTAAAAACGCTTTAAAATATTACAGACACAAGCTATACGCAGCGCAATAGCTAAACAAGTCAGGGGCCAGGGAGTCAAAGAGGAATTTCATAATTGGTTTTGCGGCTTGTGAGACTGATTCAAATCAGTTTTGTAATTGGAGCCGCAGACTTGGAGACAGCGATTCAAATCTCTGTCCTGGCTCGTCTTCATTTATCAGTTTGCACTGCTGATGAGAGCAGGGTGCCTCTCCTGCCTGATCCTCGCTTAGTTGCGGTCTCAATGCAAATGGCCACTGGGGGCTGAACTTGCAAGGTCAGAAAAGGTCTGGCAGCAGCCAAGGAAAGCTGTCCAGAAGGGCCAACGTTACACGGTGGTTCTCTCAGCCCTGACCACTACCGTAAATAAAAATTCAGGGTCTAATTGGATTTTTTTTTTTTTTGTCCTTTTACAAGACCCACGGGAGAGGTTTTGTTACTGGATGGGATCAGAAAACACGTTTATAGGTCAAATGAACGCGCGCAGGTTAAATGTAACTCAAGTGACTTGTAAAGTGCAGGAGCGGGTGATGCCCGCAGACGTGCTGGCTGTGCCGAGTCACTCCTGGGATCCAGGATCTGCCCGATCCCACCTCATACCAGGCTCAGGATGGGGCCCCAGCCTGTCGTAGGGAAAAAAAATTCCTTAAATTGCCACAGCTTCGCTGAAACTGCTCTGAGGTTTTCTTGGCTTTTTACAAGCCAAGAAAAATGTGTGCTCCTGCACTTAATAGGGAAAGGGATGTTTTGTGAACTGGTGGAGGAAGAAAAATGGTTGTTGGATGGCAACAGCACATAGCAGGATTTTACTCTCTTTTTTTTTGCAGACAACAGCTGTGATCTTGCATAGCTGTAACAAAATATCAACAGTGCATTAAAAGAGCACAACAGAGAAAAGAAGCAGTGGGAAATGACAAAAAAGAAAAAACCTTTTTTTTGCAGACAACAGCTGTGATCTTGCATAGCTGTAACAAAATATCAACAGTGCATTAAAAGAGCACAACAGAAAAAAGAAGCAGTGGGAAATGACAAAAAAGAAAAAACCCAGAATTCACCGGAATTATTACTCCATGACAGTATTTAAATTTAAAAAAAAATCACTCTAATTTAGTTGTTCAGGGAGAGGGTGGAAATAAGGAAGATGGCACTGAAATAGTAAGAACAACATTAGTATGGGACACAGCCAGCGCTAACTTACTGTTGGCTCTGCTCCTCACGCTACTGGCATACACAGCACTGGTAATGAGGGAAGCCGACGGGCCCCGCAGCGCTGGGGTGCAGCCCATGCTCAGAGCACCAGAAGGAGCACAGCCCATTTTGGGTCAGACCAGCCCCCCTAAAATATCTGTAGCTGCACAATGCCACCCCAAGGGGTATCAGTGTTTTGGGATTGGGGCGTAACCCGTGTCGTGGTACAACCCTGCAGCACCTGAAAGCTGGCACGTGCCAAAACGGGAGAGTCACAGTGGCCACATTTCAGCGCGGGGTGAAGAAAAGATGCAGCTTGTGCTTGCAATCCACGGAGCAAAGCTTGAAACCAAGAGGTTCCTGGGGGGTGCAGCCCCCCACTTCATTGCTCATTACTGCTAGAAGAGACTTTGGGAAATAGGTCATTGGCAGGTAGAGCAAGTCTGAGGGCTCCCTACTGGGAGAGAAGAGAAATAAATAGCGGTGCTCCCACAAGCTTTAAGGCTCAAAGCAACAATCGGATCACCTACCCCAGCCTACAGTGTAGTGGAGGCTCCTGAATTTTCTGCAGTGGCTCTTTCAGCACAGACGAGCATATTGGGTAGAAACGCAGCATCTCTGAGAAGGAGCTCAGGTCTTCCTTCACGGACTCCAAAGAAAGAAACAAATGCATCTCCAGGGCCTGACAGAATTTGTGGTAACACATACGAGATAAAATCCAAGTGAAGACAGGGTAATAATTGAGGTTTTTACCTCCATTAGCAGGTCAAGGTGAACTCTCAGCCCTCTACTATGTCCTAGTTCCCAGCTAGAGGGGTTTTACGCAGGCCTCAGCTTTAATGTGCAGTGGCTTTCTCACAGCCAGAGCCTCACAAATTGAAGGGCATCCAGAGTGCGACAGGGAGGGGGAAGCAGGATGATATGCCTCTCCATAACCAGACCCAATTGGGTTATTCCTGTGCAAAACAGCAATGAATTTAAGTTAAAACGATACCAACCAGATTGAAATGCAATTAAAGGAGTTCCCTTAGGGTCACACATCCAATTAGTAGAGTACCTTTAATTACACCAGTGCGGTTTCAAATAGACCCATGCCGAAGGGACTATCAGCACAGAGCTGAAGTCTGCCTGACGACCCATATCCATGAGAGCTCCAGAGGAGTTACACGTGGGTTTGTATCACCAAGTGGTGGTCTGCTCCTCTACTGGGGGAAGAGCTCCTGGGGTGGCCCAGCCCAGCCTAGGAGCAGGACGACAACTTGCACAGGGCACCCAGTGCTCCTCGGGGTGTCAGCCCCCGCTGTGAGCACCGCTGCGCGAGGGCTTTTTTTTCCTCCTTGCTCCTGCAGCCTGGGAATAGCAGGGCTGGCGGTGGAAAGTCTTTGCGGACAGGTCTGCTTTGGATGGATCACAGGGATGGAGCTTGACAGAAAGAGCCCCGAATCACCTTCTCAATGATCTTCTCTTTGCTGGGTGGCTGCAGCGGGAGCCTGGAGACACTCCCAGGTTGAGTCAGGGCCCTTACCTGAGCTGGGTAACCTAACCCCAAAGGGCTGCCTCTTCAGCCAGCCCTAGGAGCAAGGCAGAGGAGAAACACATAAACCATTTTCAGCTTTTTAACAGAAATTTGCTCTAATAAATGATTGCTGGAAAGCAATTAAGATCCAGATGCTCCTGAAAGGTAAGAGATTTTCACAGTTCTTCGTACATAGGGTTTCCCTCTTGCAGGGACTGAACATAACCTGCTCCCAGAAGCTGTGGAAACTAAAGCATTTGAGTTGACTTTGATAAGAAAACTCATTAAAAAATTATCAGTGCAAACATTAAGAAATGTTAGAAACACCAGAGTACTCCTAGGTGTTCCTCAGCCATCTCTGGGGGGTTGTGTGAGGTATAGGAACTCAGAATACCTTTCCACCTCTAATCTTCAGCATAACCACACCCTCAAAGCAGCCAGACCCAGCGGCCATAAGACAGGAGTCCGGTTCTTGTCTTGCAGCCGTAGTCAAAGTCCCTGTCAAAGCCTATAGTCAGGCTGCCCTGGACTGCAGCACGCGGTGGGACCACATCTTGCTCCCCCCAAATTCCTATTTAAAATCCCAGCGAAGAGTGAAAACCAAGCAGAAGGAGACTTCTCTCACTGTTGTACCACCAGCCTCAGGGCTGGTGTGTATTGATAACCTAGGGATTCAATTTTAATGCAAGATCACGTCACCTTGCACCAGATCGTGCCCCAAGATCAATACTGATAGGTGTGCAGGAGCATGTGCTTCGTACATCTTCATATGCTCCTCCTCAAGTGTTTCTTTAATTACCTTCAATGTCAGTGAGACGAGCAAAATTTGAGACCATAGGCTTAATCAGATTAACAATTATAATCATTCCCATCCATCACCGCAAAGCAGGCTGCGACGCTGCTGAATCCGTTCTGCTTCAGGAACCCAGGAAATCAGAGCCGCACCTGATCAGCCAGACAAGGGCAGCTCGAGGCTTGCCACGAACAAGGAAGAGAGCGATTGCTCGGGTTGACTTCTTTATTCTTTTTTTTTTTATTAGCCTTCAGAGCCTCCCTAGAAATTATTAAAGCCTCTCCCGGGAGTGCAGCGCTGCAAAGGGAGCGTTTACTCACAGGCTGGTGCTTCACGCTGTGATAACCCTCTGCATGAACGCACCGGAGCGGCTGTACAGGTTTCCTCCCTTGTCTGGGCAGCGGGGCCTCTGCTGCTTTCTACATCTTCAGCATTCAGCTGTCCTTGTTACAGACTCAGCAAGCAGCATTTTTTTTTTTACCCGTAAACATCTCTTGGCCGCGCATCGGTGGATGGGAGCAAAGGCAAAGCTTGTAGGTTTGTTATAAACCCCCCTGGTTGTCTGTCTAAGGTTCGCTGGGTTAAACGGAGCCTCCTACTCCTTAGGGTTGGGTTATAAACTGGGATTTGCAAAACTGGGCAGGATTAGGGAATACCATGGAGTTGCAGCAATGGGGACCTTCACTAGAAGGTTTGGGGATGAAAACGAAGCAGTATTTGTGCACCTGAGGTACAAGCCTGTGTTTGGGGAGGCTGCTTGTGAACTGTTCTGCCATCGAGCTTCATTTTTAAACTGGTAAATAGTGCTTTCAAAAGAAAAAACAAAAACCACAAACAAACAAACAAAAAAAAAAGCCCAAACCTTCAAAGGTCCTTAATGTGACAAAGCTGGGCCCCAGATGCCTGTGGGGACGGAGGTGTTGGAAATGGCTCAGCTGTGGCCACCTGTAAGAGGGATGCGACAGTTCGCTCCACGCATAGCTGCCGTGCATGGTAATTCCAGTGCTTGAAACCAGCTCGTGTAGGACACTTTGATATAGTGCCTCTGTGCACAACACACCACCACTTCTCATGCTGAGTTACATGGGAGGGAAAGGTGTCATCCCAGGACTGCTAACTTCCACTCATCAGCCTCACCCTGATAAGTCAAAGCTGCTGCGTTGTCCCTCCCTCCCACCCCGCCTTGACATTTTTGGGCTCTAGCTGAAGCAGAAATTCCCGAGTGAGATCGCTTGGCCTGTGTAACAGAGCACGCCAGCCTACGTGGTTATAGAATCATAGAATCACAGAATCACAGAATCATTAAGGTTGGAAAAGACCTCTAAGATCATCAAGTTCAACCGTCAACCCAGCACCACCATGCCCACTAAACCATGTCCCGAAGTGCCACGTGTACATGTTTTTTGAACACTTCCAGTGATGGTGACTCCACCACCTCCCTGGGCAGCCTGTTCCAATGTTTGACCACTCTTTCAGTAAAGAAATTTTTCCTAATATCCAATCTAAACCTCGCAGGTGCAACTTGAGGCCATTTCCTCTCGTCCTATCGCTTGGTTTTTGTTACCCCTTTCAGGTAGTTGTAGAGAGCAACGAGCTCTCCCCTCAGCCTCCTCTTCTCCAGACTGAACATCCCCATTTCCCTCAGCCGCTCCTCATCAGACTTGTGCTCCAGACCCCTCCCCAGCTTCGTTGCTCTTCTCTGGACACGCTCCAGCACCTCAATGGCCTTCTTGTCGTGAGGGGCCCAAAACTGAACACAGGATTCAAGGTGCAGCCTCACCAGTGCCGAGTAGAGGAGCACGATCACTTCCCTACTCCTGCTGGCCACACTATTGCTGATACAGGCCAGGATGCTGTTGGCCTTCTTGGCCACCTGGGCACACTGCCGGCTCATGTTCAGCCACTTGTCAACCAGCACCCCCAGGTCCTTTTCCACCGGGCAGCTCTCCAGCCACTCCTCCCCAAGTGTCTAAGTTATATGAGTCCTTGAAATCATCTTAAAAGATGGGAAGTTGTTTTTCCATCAGCCCAGGCTGTGACATTCAGAGGTGCTTGACCCTGATCTCATGAAAACAAAAGGGGCCGTCTCACTAGGCTTTCCCATCCCCAGGGGTCTGTTTGTGGGGTGAAGGGGAAAAAAGAGCCTTTTGGGCTTGGGTGGCTCAGGGCAGGAGATGGCAGGCAGCGGGATGGAGCAGCATGGGCACAGGGGATGTGCACAGGCTCTGGGAGGGGAGTTTTTCTGCAGAGGAGCTCAGAAACCATCCCACTCATCTCAGAAGTGAACCGAGAGGAGGGATTATAGGAAAATCAGAGTACAAAAAGAGGGATTGGTCCTTATGGCATGGTACATTTGAGTGATGGATCCTGATAGCTGGGAGTGTGTGATGGTGTTGGCTGATGCCATGGTTTCGGCACTCTTCCCCGTGAAGGGTGGTGAAGGTGGCTGTGACCCTCAGGCCAAAGGGGAACAGTCCTCGCGGCTCTCGGGTCGGACTGGCGTTTCTTCTGGCAGTTTATAGCAATCCCATTTGTGGATTAAAATGCAGCCGTCAAGGCTGCTCATACAGGATTTACAACACGGCCTCAAAATACAGGAGAAAAGGAAAGCTGAACTCTCCTTTGATGTTTGCAAGTGTAAACTGCAGACCTGAGCTGAACACACTGTAAATAAGGGTCATTAATCATCAGCTAAGCGGCACGCGGTCGCTGTTATTTATTATAACAACATAAATCGTCAGGAACTGCTATTGTGTTAATTTGGATTTAGTATGGATTAGTATAGAAAAAAGAATATCCTTAACTATTTAAAAAATATATACCCTTACTTGTAAACACATATAGATGTGCTGGGGCTTTTGTGCCTTCGTTTCCTCCTGCTAGGAAGTGAGTCAGGAAAATACTGCGTGAGTTTTGCAGGTGAGGGTGTGGAACGGCTCAGGTCAAGCTGCAGCTGAGCAAAATCTGTCTTGTGATTACGTGCTAACTCAGCGCCAAGGGGAAAAGCCAAGAAGAGGAGGTCTATGACATGTTTTGGAGGGGCAGCTCTCTGCACTGGCCCCCAGCCCTTCCTCCAGCCCCCGTGCGGGACACAGGGCTGGCACTTCCCAGGTACTGCATTGCATCCATGTATCGCTGTAGTAACCCTGTGGTTTTCCTTATTTCTTTATTTGCAGCTCAGCTCTGGCTTTTACATTTAAAAAGCGTGAGGCATGGTTTTTGTGGGATGCTGGAGCCCTCTGCTCCTGCCTTTGAAAGGAAGGCTTAGCAGGGAAGGAGAATTTTAATTTAAACTAAGGGAGCATTACCCGCACATTTCATACTCTCCAAAAATGCCAGCTATACTCCTTGCTGCTATTATTTTTTTCCCTGATTTGAATTTATTCAAGCGAAACGGCGGGGCTGAGCCGCTCATGCACCACAGCAAGGCCGGCAGGGGCACCAGTATGGCCGTACCTGGGGTTTTGGGCGTGGAGCTCACGCGAGGGCTGGAGAGGTGGCCCCATCCCACCCCACAGAGCATTTCTGAACTGGGTGGGGATGGAGTTTTGAAGCACCTCAGGGATTCCCATCTCAGCGCTCGGTCACAGCATCTGTCCCTGCCCTTGAGTGCTTGGGCATATCCAGGGGGGCTGCTCTACCCCCTCAGAATAATTTGAATTCTTCAAAGAGAGGCAGGTTTGTTGTTAAGGAGTCATGGCAAATTTCCATCCGAAATAAGCCCCTTGCCCGCAGTCTCAGTCATCTGTTTCATCCTGATGAAACCAGAGGTGCTGAGCCCTGACTGAGGGCGTGGAGATCCCTGACTGACCTCATGGAGTGCACAGCAACCAAAAGGTAAATTTGAAGGCAAGGACTGCAAAGAGACCCTCAGCTGCACGTCTTCAAAAGGAGACATACAAGGAGAAAGTGAATTAAATCTTGACAAAGCCACCCTGACGGCAAGGAAATGATCACCCTTCCTTCATTTAAAGAAGACCCACAACACCCAAAATCCCAATGCTTCCAGTGGAACATGGGCTGCCCTCAGCGTTTTCACTTAGGATGGGGTGGACACCGAGATTCCAAAGGGGTGCAGGGTCCCCCCGCGGCGCGTGTGCCGTAGCCCCATTGCAGCGCTGGTGCTGGGGTCCACTGCACCCATTGACCCCTCAACGCAGCCAGAAAACCTCACCAGAACCTTTAATGTCACCAGCACTGCTTTAGCAAGGAGACAGTCCCGATTCAGAAATAGGCCTTGGTATTTGGGAAATGGTAATTGGAAGCATTAGGGCTTGTGTTTTTAAAATTTAACTAAAAGGGAAATAAAAAGGATTTCATGTTTTGGGGTGGTCCAAAGATTTCCCACAGGCTTGATGCTGCAACAATACATTTAACAACAGGCTCGTAAGTCACAGGTAAGGAAAACAAAAGCAATGCTGCACCCGCACCTTCACTCCGCCTGGTCCAAACACACAAGCAATTGCCTTTAATAGCCTCTGGCGTTTTGAACCTCTGTTTTGTGTGTGCCAGATGAACAGACATCAAACAGGGGAGAATTGCTCCAAGTGTTGAGCCAGAGCTGAGGCTCGCGTTAATTAACATTGGGTTAATTATAATAACTCTAGTACAATAGGGATAGTATAATAGGACTAATTAGAGTGCGGCTAATAATAAGAGGGTTCAAGCTATAGCAGCCACTGTACAAAACCTGCACCCAACTTCTTCAAAGCTGGGATTGTATCCCGCTCAACTCAAGAGCAATCCAACATCCAAAAGCCGCTGCAAAGCTTTGACTGTGTTTTCCCAAGCATCCAGGCTTGCGTCGCACCGACCATATGTCTGCCTCTGCCTGCTAGCAGACTGCACCAAATATTTTCCTTTTTTATCGTGGCTGAGCAAACAAACACCATCTGTGGGGCTCATCGAGGGAAATCCTGGTCCCCCACCGCGCCAATGGGAAGGCAGCCGCCCGCGTCCGTGGGGCCTGATGTTTCTGCCATCCATTCCCTGAGACAAGAGCTTTTCCCTGCTCCTCTTCTCTGCCCATCCACCAAGTTGAGTTAGTTTAGTTAGATTTTAAATTCAGATTGTATTGCAGAAATGCTGGCTCCTTTCAAAGACGACTGCCTAGTGCTGACCCAGGCTTGTGGCACTGCCTCAGGGTGGTGGTTGGTGGAAGAGGGCAAGAAGACTTCGTTGTTGTTGTTGGCTCTATCCAGGTATTTCTTGGATGTAGCCACGCTGCCAGGGACTTTGGCCATTTTCCAGCCATGCTCAAAATCCTGGCCCAGGTCTGATGGCAATTTTTGGCCCTGCTTGACCTGCTTAGAGCCAGGGGTCTGAGTGAGCCGCTGATGAGGGGTGCAAATTATTCTCTGTTCAAGCCTTTATTCCTTTGGAAGGTAAAACTCCCAGGGGCACCATTTGATACGGAGGGTCTGTGCCTTCCATTCGTGCACCTCAGCACTGGCTGGGAGCAGGGGAGCATCAGCAGCTGCCGAAGCAAAGGTGTGCACGTGCTCCCCCGCTGCACTGCTGGGCATGGGGCTTCCTCCCGCTTTGCTTTTCTCTGTTACTTGCTTTTCTGTCGGAAACCTCTCTTCTCCCTCTTCTGGAAAAAACAGAACTATAATCTCAATGTTTTAATATCCCCCACAGTTTTGACCCAGCTGGGGATTCACAGAAAGCTCTCACCGAGTGAAGGGCCTGGCAGACACAGGTGCAAATTACCTGTCACCTCCATTGCTTTTCCACTTGCACTTCTGCATCCCTGGGTCCAGAGCATGTGCTCTGACCAAAGCTTTTGTACAAGTGCCCTTTGGACTTAGCAATTCGCATGGCGAAAGCAGAACCGATGCACCACAGGCTTTTCTGCTGCTGCCTTTAATTAAAAATGCCATGTCTAACACCAGCAGATGTTCCTGTTATTGAGACTCAACTAATAATTTAATGCCGTGTAATGCAATGCTGACTGTGCTGCTTAGTCTGAAAGCGTAACAGACTTTTTTTTATTATTATTACTATTTCCTTTTGGGGATCAAATCCCTCAATATTTGAAATCTGAAAACTCACTAGTCTAATGGCCCTAACCAATTGCTGTGCCGAATGATCTTAGCAGCCCCGCGTCTTTAAAGTCAGCGTCGCAGCCCACGACGCCTGTGAGACCATGGTGAGCTTGCAGGGCTTTGGGTGCGCGGCAAAATTAGCCCCAGAGGGCTGGCCTGAGGAGCAAACTAAGCCTGTTAAAGGCTTTGATTCAGACATTTGGGGAAAGAGGCAATTCAAAGCATGAGGATGCTCCTCCTCCCATTTTTTTTCAGTCTTCTGCTAAAGAGGATCCATCCCGTTGCTTGCTGTGGCAAGGCGGGGCGCAGTGGCCTGGGGATGTGCTCGGTTTTGGGTGGACAAGAGGAGAAGGACCCCCTCTTTGCAGATGCTGTGGCTCAAAAGAGTTGAAAAACCCCACCAGGTTAAAAAATAAAACAGGAAAACAACTGACTTGTGAGACTTGAGGGAACTGCCTCCCTCTGCACACTCCTTCCCGTTACATGATGAATCACAAAATAATTGTATATTTTTGAAAAACAGCTGGGGAACTTCACTAATGAATAAAATATCAGGTACTGGGGTATTTACATAAAAGCTTTTTTACCAGACGGGCAATGCTTTGAAATGAAGCACGAGGTAGATGAGGATTTTTTACCTCCCTCGTCAGCCATGAAGCTGAGCCCCATCCTTCAGCATGGGTTTTGCTCCGAAGCCCCCGCATTGTTTGAAAATCACATTATCAGTTGAGCACAGCAAAGATGATCATTGCCTCGTTGGGGTACGAAGCGGCTGATTCATGCACGTACCGAACGTGACTGTCACACTATATCACACCACTGCTGAAACCGTTTTACTGGCTTTCTGTCATGCGACAAATTTATTTTAAAGTGCGAGGGCCTTATACTGCCTGGAATGGCTTTATTTGTACTTTAAATACTGCATAAACCCAATTTAGAGATATATTTCTTGCTTCCTCCTGTTCTCTGCATCATTTTTTTTTGCTTCTGACTGTCCAATTGGTTGCAGTAATTCACTGCAGAGGAAGATGTTTCTTAAGAGTTCCAAGAGCTCCAACTCCTTAACCTTTATAAAATTAGGAAGAATGAATCACTCGTGACTTTTACATCTTTCTCGAACACAGTATTTGTTAGATGCTGGCTGCCCAGGGCAGTGCTTTGCCTCAGTTTAACTTAGTTGTAAATGTTTGTAAATTTGCACATAATGTCTCAGGGCAATGGAGACTACGTGTGCACACGTAGATTTATTGAGAGGGACATTAAACATATTTCAACCGGAGGAAAGGAAGACGAGATACTTACCTGTTTTATTGTCCTATACGGTGTATATCGGCATCTCATATTTTGTGAACATAAATGCCAGGCTGACTGAAGAGATCTGTGGATCAAGTGCTGTTTGTAACCTGCACCGAACGCTTCAAATTCCGCTAAAGTTTCTTCTTGGCAGCAAAGCCTTTTGCCATCTTTCAGCAGCCCTGGTGCACTGGGAGATGCCAGGTGCGGGTTTTTTGGAGCACAGGATGAGCAGACAACGGCCAAGAAAGAGAGAGTAGGATGTTAAGGTTGCATCTGGAAACTGTTTGTTTTTAAGGGACAAATGCCTGTTTTAGCTTATTTTGTGAGTTTATCCTTGTTTTGGCAGCGTGAGGGAGCAGGTCCCTGTCCCAGCTCCATCCCCTGCAACCCAAGGAAAGGAGCGAGGGTGCCCGATCCAGCTGTGTCACTCGCTGTCATCCCTCTCCTGCATCCAGATGTTTTGGTGCATGCACACAGGATGGGAAGAGACACTGTGGGACATGCCAGTCCCCCACCTCGCTGCTCTTGGGGACGAGCTCCCCTTTGGGCAGGACAAGGCCTGGGGCACCTCTCCCTGCCCCTTTCCTCCTCCAAGATAGGCAAGGAGGATGCTGTGCTCTGAAGCAGCTCACCACCGTCAGCTCCTGCCAGAAACATGCCCGAGCTTGCCTGCTGCCTGGGAGCATCCGACACCTAAGAGCATGTCTCTTAACAAGGTACAGTTTGCATTTGGCTTTGTTTTACTTCCACGCTCGCCTCTGCTGTTGTTTCTTCCCTCCATGGCCGAGGGCCTGCCGATCCCCACCGCTGGGGATGGCAGACTGTTAGCAAAGGGGACACCGCTCAGTGTTATTAATATAGCGGGGGGCGGTTCCTGAGCACCAGAAAACAACAGGCTCTTACAGGGATACAACCGCACTTTTCACAGCTGGATCCGAGCGCACAGACGCAGCTACTGCGCTGCCAATGACAACAAACAGCCTTTCCCTCCGCGCAGCCGAAAACCAGGGGATGGGGACGCCTCCATCCTTTCCTCCCTCAGGGCTCAGGCCCAAGGACAGAGTCACCTGCGAAGGACGGGCTGTTGTTTAACCCTTCGGACCCTCCACACATCTCCACAGTTTCCTTTCTCATGGGTAAGAATCGTGAGTTACCATGAACGCAGAGAAAGCCAAGATGGTGTTTGCTGGGGTTAAGCAGGTTAGGAGTTATGATGGCATTGATTTAACGAAGGCTGAATATGTCACCATTCGAATCAGCGTGACGGTGTTGCACCCTGTGACACATCAGCTTGCCCAGACGACACTGGCAAATTTTCTTGGATCAATGGAGCTGAGAGATTTCATGATTCCCCATCCTGTGTGGCATTCATCTCCTTGTACCTTCCATAAATAAAGAAAAAAAAATTAAAATCCTAATTTAAAATGGCCCCGGTGTTCAGGAGGGAATGAACTACTGAAGCAGAGGAGTGTGAAACCTGAAAACTGAAGAACCTCCTTCTTGGAAGACAAGGATAGCTTATTAAGAAATGTTTTCAGCCCCAATTTAACAGCCATCTAAGTAGAAGTACGTCTCTCTATTTGAGGTAAGAGCTGTGGAAAACGTCCCTGTTGCCACCAGCGGTCAAATTGGTCCCTCTCGCCAGGCTGCCACGGCTCAGCTGAGCGGCAGTACCCGACATCTTGCTGCTTCTACTTCTCCCGGCGAGCAGGGACGAGGGGGAACCATCCACCCGCAGGAAGCAAACGGAGGGAGACCCGGGACGAGAAACGCCACTGAAATTTCAGATGGGCTGCTGGGACATCGCTCTGATGGCTGTTTTCTACGACTGTCACCAAGGAAATTTTGCGGGTCCGTGCCGCCGCGTCCTTTTATGATGAAGTTCCCTCAAAGAATAACTCGCTCGCTTCAATCATGTTTGCGCCGAGATTTATGGCTTGATGCTTATTCACCGGCGGAGCTTCTCGATGCGAAATGTCAGTAAGCCTGTTATAAATCGCTCCTGG
>NW_010526710.1:69520-69873 GCF_000687285.1 Phaethon lepturus
TTATTTGGCGTGGAGTATTTCTACCTGAAAGTGATAAATTTCTGCTATAACTGCTTTATGCGCTTCAGTAATTACACTGTACAGGGATGGCGGGGGCTGCGTCTATGGAGGTACCGCCTCAAACACAGCAACCTGTAAAAAGTGGGAGATCGGGCTGAACCCTGAGGTGCTACTGGATGCACAGGCTGAAGAAAAAAACACCTTCAAAACCCAAAGTAATGGTGACCGGTGAAGTATCTCCATCAGACTGAAGCTGGTGAACTGGTAGAAGAGAGATAAGAAAATTAAGTTTTAAATTCAGGGCAGAAAGGCTGCCTCGGCTGTGCGCTGGGCGTGAGGGGAGCAGGCCCTCA
>NW_010526711.1:0-9812 GCF_000687285.1 Phaethon lepturus
GACCGGCCCCAGAACTGAGCCCTGCGGAACAAACATGACTATGCTTGTTGTTATTTTCTAATTATTTATATGACTTTCACTTTATTACTTAGATATATTAACATTACTTATAATGTTTATATTATTTATATTGTATTAACTTTAGTATTTATATGTATTTAGCCTTCATGAGAAAGCTTTTGTTTGGAGGGGACTGAGACAGAGTTGAGAAGATTTCTTAAGAATTGCTGGGAAGTAGAAAACTTATTCTTACAAGTTTATCCATTCTGGGGGGAAAAAAAAAAATCACTAAGTATATTAGAATGTATCCTCCTGTCCTTTAAAATCAGCTGCCAATTGCTTCCTATACTAGGCAAAAAACATCTTCATATGGGAACAGTTGTACGTAAGGTAGCTAGAGATAGAGTGATTCAAGAAGTTATTACTCTGTTAGTTAAAACACAATAAATTATTAGCTGTGTTTTCCAGACCTTGTTTAGAGTGAGGCAAGCAGTTTGCTGAGCATGCATGGTCAGCTTTTCTGTCAAAGCTGAAGGAAATTCAACCTCCAGCATAACAACGCAGTGTTAATTTTTTCATACCGTCAAACTAGATCACTTCTAGTATCTTTACTGTCTTAACTCACTAGACAGAATGAGTAATTTCTGATTTCTAGTCTGAAATATTTCTAATTTATTCCTTTTACAAATCTAGTGTACAATTGTTTCTGTGTTAGGATTCTTTTGATAATAGCCTTTTCTTTCAGGTCTACAATTTGCCTAAATGCCTTAAGTGCTATTCAAATTTTCAAATACCATTATTTTTCCACTCGTTTGTTATGTGCTTTTTCTTCAAAATTCAGGAAAAAAGTAAATTGCTCTAATGTTGTGGAACGACAAATTAAATTCCAGTCTTAAGAAAAATACAGGTTTCTATTCATCCAAACCGAGTCAAGCATATGTTACCTTCTAAAGTCTAAAGTAATGACTCATAAAATCTTGCACACACTCTGATTTCTGCCTCTCCTAGGAGATGAAGCTACATGATTTACCCAAAAGGATTAAACTGGGTCACAATTTTTGAATACATGTTATAACCTTAAACTCCAGGTTAGAATTTTTCCTTTGCCTTACTTTTTATTATCATTCACTGTTCTAAAGAGCTTTATGTTTTTACTTTTTGTTACAAATTTTACAGTTAGAAATCCTTATAGTAGAAATATTTTTAAGTTGAGGTATTTTGAGAAGATATTCACAATATGTTTTTCAGTATGTTCGATTGAAGTTTTTCTACTGTGGTCATCGCCACAGCGTCAACATTAACTGGCTTTTCTAAATACTCTTGCAAGGTTTTCAGTATTTCTTATCCAGCAGATCATCAAGCTTTTCACTCCTTGAATTCGCAGCTGTAAAGGGGACATTTTCAGCTCTGTTCCTCCAGAACAGAGGCAGGACTTGTTTCACCTTTCCTGGCCTCATAAGAGGACAAACAGTTCTTAGAAAAAGCTCCATCAACAAAGTACATGTCATCCTGAGCACAAAGCAAGCCAAAAACCTCTCCACTTGAACAGTGAATTGTGCCCCACTGGGACACGGGTCCACGTGGTGGTCATCTTACTTTGAAGTGTAACTCTTCAGGAACACTGGGGAGGTTACAGAGTTGTCTCTGTCAAATTTCAGTTAAGATGTTCCTTATTGTTTACCAGAGAGGAGACAAAGGGACAAAAAGAGAAATGAAAAAGTGTTTTTACATGACGAAGGAATGAGAGCGTCTGTGAAAGACAACAGGAGGAGCATCCTCAGCAGCCATTAAAACTGACAGAACCAAGATACTGATGTCAGCTCTACTATGCCACGCTTACAATTTAACATCCAGTACTTCTTCTGGTTTTACCTATGGTTCCTTCATTTGGACACTGTACAACTCCTGTGTAAATAAGGTTGTACATGCCCACTGTGTAGTCTAGGTTCTGGGGATCACTGGCACCATCAAATGACATACTAAGGCTTTGTCTCACAGCAGCCTTTCCAACTTTACAACAAACCTCGAAATTCTGTACCTGACCAGAGTTAGCCATCCTTCAGCGTCCTCTTTGCAGCTTGTTTCTTGTTGAAAAGACAACTGAAGGCAAATACAAACTCTTGAAGGACACTGAAATTCTCTGTTAGAGCCTGTCAGACCAACATCAATTACTGCAAAGAAACTGCTTTGGACCATGGCACCTGCATACAACACCTTTGCTATCTCTGAGGTGAAGCACACAACTGGCAGAAGGAACTTTATGTGAAACCATCACAACTTTCCTGTCATCAAAAAACACGTGCACTCACTGTAATCATACCTGCTTCTCACATGTGGATCTGCCTTCCTGCCTACCATAACCATTGCCAATGAAAGCAAAAAGAACCAGTATGTTGCACAGAAGGAAATCACTGTCTGTTGTAACGGACAACTAGCAGCAAGAATAAAGCTGTAACAATCGTACCTGAGCACAAGTATGATTCCTTACCAATATATCATCTTTTTATTATTTTAAAATATGAATTTAGTTAACTGAATAGATCCACCTATTCTTAAATTACATCTTGATCAAACTTAAGCTTTTAGAAACAGTATTTTTAGTAAAGCTGTAACACAGAAAAATTAAATTTGAAAATTACTACTAACGATAAAATTGTACTGATGACAAATTTTAAACATGCATGCAGTGCCCACAGAAGGAAGAACCTTCTAATTATATTTCGAGTGTCTTTCTCACATATACCATTTGCAATCATTAATTGCCAGTACCCTGGATTTACATAGCAACATGAAAAGACACTGGAGATTTTTCTGTGGGGCTTCTCTGTAGCTAAAAGTGGACACAGTAGTAACACAGGAAAGTATTTATTTCAACTGATACAAATGTTAAACACCCTAACACTTGTAACTTGGCACTAAACCAAAATCTTCAAGCAAAGGACATTCTTCTATTTAGACTTTCTTTTTTGCAAGGTACAGAAATAACTAATTCTTCAGATGCCTGCCTTTGTAAAGTCTGAATGCAATTATAGTATAATACATGTATTGAATATTTGTCATTGAATTTATAGGAGAAGAACATACTATACCGACAAAAATGGCAAGAAAAAATATGAGGTGTTTCCAAGGGAGTGCTATAAAAGCTGCCTAGTCCCGAAGGACTTCCATCAGGAATATTTTTTATTTTATACATAAAACATACAACACGCACATGCAAATACATGCCAAAATATCCCCTTGCTTTGCTTTTGCTCTGTTCTTTGGAGAAATGGGATGTTGATTTTTTTTTTTTAAAGCAACACTATACATATGCAACAACAATAAATTATTGAAGAGGAATCTGGAAAAATACCTACAAACTTTTACTGCAAGATTTGCAAAAAGGTATAACTATAAGAAATTTTTTAAATCTTATGAGAAAAAATTCTGGCTGCTAGAGACAAAATATTTCCATAGGAAAGAGGGGAGTTAAAAGTAACCACAATAATGGAGGTATAAAGCAGAGGTCTGTCCAGACATGAGAACTGATCTGGCAATCAGTAAAGCTATTTACAACTCCACTCTTTTTTTTTTTTTTTTTTTAATCATTAATGTCTCATCTACACTGTATCATGATCAGCTATGGCTGGTGAAAAATTCAGAGTGCGCTTTGCTGGTCTGCGAGTCTACTTCTTGAACGTTAAGACTGTCAAGATTTTTTATTTTCCATCTCTACCTTTTTTCTTTTCACACCCTTTCCCCTTCTCCATCAGACTTCCCCATCACTTATTCAGCAATCACACGAGAAACCTGGTATTGCCTTGTCTAAAAGCTGACTTCAAATGGTTTCTTCTGCTGTAAGGACACAGTGATGTAGGTGGCAAGTCATCACCATCCACTCCGCAAATGTGTGGTGACATCATTCAGGAGCTAGTCATGCTGTCCTTCGTTACCTCCCATCTTCTCCTACATTGTATGAAGCGGATTTTGTTGAGCAATGCCGCTAAGAGTGTAGAAGTACGTCACTCAACCTTCTGTTCCCCTGCAACTCTACCAGCTCCTCTCCAGATTTCAGCCCCAGTGGCTAGCATCTGATGAGTCAGCAAATGATGTCACTTACACAAGTCCATACCCAGCCAATTTCTTCTCTAAACCATAAAGTTAATACATATTAGTCTTATCCTGCATACCTGAGCAGAGCAAAACACCTTGACTTCACTGTTGGCAAGAAGCACCTATAAATTTACGTTTTCAACAACATCATCCTAATTTTGGCAGCTGTTAGAACAACACTTAAACAATATACAATGTTGAACAGATTGCCAACAGCATCAGTTATGTCTTTCATAAAAATAAAACCCTAGTGGAACTAAAAGAAACTTTGTTTAAAACATAGACCAATGCAGAGAGTCATAAAGGCATCAAAAGGAGAAAGAAAATGGGAAGTAAAAACAGGGTGACAGGTAATACTGTACCTACTACTATAGATTTCGTTGAGGGGCCAGAGAAAGGGTCCATCCTTAGCGCATTTCCCTTTTTATAAATACAGGGGGAAAAACTGAAAACTATGTCAAATAAAATAAAAAAATTCATGAAAGAGCACTGAAAGTTACATTATCTGAATTCTCTTCCAGTTACACTATTCTATTCACCATTCCCTAAAGTATCTAAGTTTACAGTCAGAGAAGATAC
Organism: Phaethon lepturus; assembly: GCF_000687285.1. Taxonomy (NCBI): domain Eukaryota; kingdom Metazoa; phylum Chordata; class Aves; order Phaethontiformes; family Phaethontidae; genus Phaethon; species Phaethon lepturus. The sequence continues at coordinate 4,672 of NW_010526711.1, forward strand.
GTGTTTGAAAATCAGATCATTCAAGTTTCAACAGGACTGGCAAGTCTAGCCCAGACAAAGCCTATCGATGATCATCCTGGCTCCTTTACAGTGAAGGAATCATGCCTCAAAGATTATATGTATTTTAAATGCCACTACTACTTCACCTTACTTATAGAAAACCTAGAATAGAAATACATTTATATAATCTTTGTTTGCTCCTGGTATTTAACACATGTAATAAGATGCTTTTATATATGCATAAAAAGGAAAGAAAAAAATGAAGTGATAAGCAACAGAAGAAGAGCCAACCTTCCAAATAAATTCTCAACAATATCATTTTGTTAAGTTGTAAGAATCACAAACTTACCTTTAAATATTAATTAAGAACTAGGTGAAGGAAAAGAGATGAGAGTGCAGAGACTGTTGGGAGACAAGAAGCAAATCAAAATCAGCAGAAGTCACTGAGAGCAGAGAAAAATCAAGGAGGAGAAAAACAAAGCAAAAGTCCTGGGAGAAGAAGGGAAGAATGTTGAGAGGGAGAAAAGGTATGTTGCCAAGGTGAAAAGAGATAGCTAAAGACAGCAGACAAAGAAGGATGAGAAAGGTCAGAAGAGTGTAGGAAGAAAAGCAAACTCAAAAAAGACAAAGACTAAATCTTGCAAGGGAAAACACAGAATGTAGCAAATGTGCTCAACTTAAGTGAGCCAATGTGTGGTTGTTTAGGAGAAGGAAAGCAAGAGCACTTGGAATATTTTAAGGAAGATCAACACGTGCTCTTCTATGCACTGTCTACACAACACACCAGAATATGTACTGGAAAATAGCACACCCTTCCTTTGCCCCCAAAAAAGGGACATGACAGTAAGCAGGTTACTACTCCCCCTGCCCCTGCACTGCTCCTCCTACTCCAACAAGCAACTGAGCAATGATGAGAGCGGCTGAGGAAGTGGCAGGTCTGCGAGTTTACCCAGCGTCTTACATTTAAAACCATGTTCTGGAGGTTCCTCTAAACTGGAAAATACGCATTGAGTACAATTTATACCTATTTTAAAAAGAGTCCAAAGTATATTTAGAGAGCCTGTAGCAACTGCTTTTTGCATTAGAAATTCTGCTTTTGCCCATAAAAAACTTGTGAATAAGGCAGTAGAATGACAGCAGGGATACAAAAAGTAAAATGTGCATTTAAAAATAGGAACTTTTTCAGACTTTTTTTTTTTTCAGACTCAGTTTATTTTTGCTGTTACCTTTCATGCTTGTTTTACTAGAAGACTGGGGAGAAGGGCTTGGTTCTTTTTATTTTTCAAAAACATACAACACCCCCAATTGCTATGTTAAAATTGGAAAAACTCCCAATCAACATGAGTCATTAAACCACTCCTCCAACAAGAATAAAAAGACAGCAAGACTTAACATTGCCCTGGTTCATATTCACTTAGAAATATCAACAGGAAAAGTGACTGAAAGTGATAAAATATTCAAACTTGCTTTAACCCCCAAGTATAATTATTACAATTATTTTGTTCCTTTGTTAATCTGCTTGAGAAAGCACATCAGGTGACTAGATCAAGAAAAGGCCAGATCCAGAAGAAGCATGTAAGAAAGGATAAGTTGTTTTACATTACACTTGGCTATGTCCATACATTGTCTTAAAAATCTAGCTGGAACAGTTTCAAAAGCTACCAGACCCAACATTTGTAGTGTACAAATCCCTAGTATGCTACGGAAATCATTGAGGATATCAGCATTATTTTTAAAGAGAGAAGAAATTGCCTTCCTACGGTAACTTGTTCCACTAACTGAAGAGGCATGATGACAATTTTTGACCATTAACTTTTAGACAGCTTAAATGAATTCTACCTGTTAGTGTCTACCTCCTAGTTACTACAGGCTCCTTTTACCGTAGACAGGGAAACGGGAAGTTCAGAACAGAGTTCATCTCATTAGTTGGTTAACCTAATCCTAAACAAGATGAATCACCCCAAGTGCCAGTGTCTCTCCACCAATAATAAAGAAGCCTGGGTAACCAGACTGTGTGTAGATGCCCACACTGCAGGCATCCACATGAGGTCCGGTGAATCCCATCCTTACTGTATGGGTATGGATTCAGGTAGCTGTATCAATGCACATAATCTTCACCTATTTATTTACTAATTCCTGTTGTGATTTAATGTGGGATTAAAATAAGAGTTAATGTCATATTTCTTTATGTATTAATTACACCAACTCACTTTCCTTCCATAAGGTACAAACAGGGAAGGAAGGCTATGGCTTTGATTTTTTTTTTTTTACAGTGGAGTCACTCAGATATTCAAAAATGGTTTTTAAATTGCTATTATTCATTGCAATCCACATATGATAAAGGTTAGGAACAGGTACTGATGTAGCTACATTAGCACATAAATCCCCCTATAGAAAGGCAAGTGATCAATCATATTAACATTTATTCTTCCTTGAAAAAGAAAAGAACGGGGCTATGACAAAGTTTGAAGACAGGAAAGGCAAAACAAATCAGGGAGAGTACCAGTAGAGAAAAAGCAAAGCCCTTATAAAAGCTTAACAAAAAAAAAAAAAAAAAAAAAAAAAAAAAAAAGAAAGAAGAGTGCATGGACATGTTTGGCTGAGAAAAATATTAAAAAAAAAAAAATAGACAGGGAAAACCAAACAGAAATTCCTGCTGTATTTCCTTCATTCATTCTCATTCCTATATTCATATTTGTGTAAAGTAACACGAGGCTAAAAAAAATTTTTTTGAAAGTATTATGGTAAGATAAACAATGAAATACACAATAGCACAGGGAAATCTAAGTAGTGATGTAACTCTACTCAGGCTGATAAAGTTACATGCGATAAGTCTGAGTAGATATATTTGTGGGTTAAGAGATACATACAGGACTATAAGAACATTTTCAGTCCTGTATTGCTCCAAATCTCTATACATATGAAACTTCTGTTTAACAAACCAAACTCTTAAAACCTGGAATAGATATATACACTAAGGGCCATTGCAGAATCAGCATTTTTATTTACTGCCCTAGAAAATTTAAAATTTCAGTGGGGATAAAAATATTGTTATTGTCATCAGCACAACAAAAGAGCTATCACTATATTGTTCCCACAGCATGAGTGCTCCACAGCAGGTTCGACCAGGGTCTGTGTTCTGCAGCCAGGGCCAGGCTTGGAAAGAATCTGGATATTGCCACAGTTATAGCAACCATTATTGACCATTTTCAACTCAGTTGTGCATTGTATATTCTTTTTTTAAACTCTGAAGCTAATACCACATTATGAATTAATGTATGAACATGTGAATTAATGTCAGAAGATGAGGTTTTAGACACACAGCAGGTTCGAGAAACAGAATCCTCAACTTGCTACACACTGAATGATAGAATAAAAACCAATCTTCCACAGTCCAAGCAACAAGCAAAACAGAAACAGGTCAATGAACAAAGACAGCCCCTTTTGCGCTGTAGCAAAATCTATCCCAGAGTGCTGACATACAGCGTCTTTCAGTTATGACTTACCACTTCTATTATAAATGTTTATACTGAAATAAATTATGCAGATACTTTAAAATGTAGATTATATACAGTTAAAATTAAAGCTCAAAGTGTGATCATTGAAGTGGAAATATTACCTAAATTGTAGCTAGCTTTTATTACTAAAGCATGTCACTACGTATAAATGATTTTATTCTGCCAGTTAACTTAGAGTGTCAGAACACTCCTGACAACAGTATATGTATGAGTGTCCAAGCAAGTAAAGTTGTATGAAATACTGTTAATCAGATTTTAAAAATAAACACATACATAAAATACAACCATACTCCAACGACTTTCTATGCATTTCTGGAACAGCACCCACAAAAAACAGTCAACTGGAGGATTATTTATTTCCTCTACCTCTCACTTTTTTTTTTTCTTTTTCTCTTTTAACTTTTCCTCTGAGATGGGGACATCAGTGTTTTGAAAAACAGCCTGAAATAGCAGAGGACTCACACAGGTGTGGGACTCTCAGTCATCACAAGGTTACAAAATATCAGAAGTGCCTAACTGTTAGGGATTAGCCTTAACCATTTGGCCCTACTTGCAGAGTCTCACTGTACAAGCAACTGGGGCAGAGACGATTTTTGCCTCTGTCAGGAAAGCTTATTGATTACTTTGTCTGCAAGCCAGGGCGATATTGCCATGTTTTCTATAGCTGTTTAGTTGTACTTCTTTGTTCTTAAGGTCTCTCCTCCAGCAAAAGCTTTTGGCTTAAACTAGTTTTTCAATAATGCTTGTCATGCAATGCTGTCACTTTCGTCGGTATGCTTATCCTCCCTCTCATCCTTGCAACACCCACCACAATCAAATATTCTAGATTGCTGCTAACTTCACAAATTCTGCCTTAAAGGTTTGAAAGTTTACAGCCAAGATTTGGCCCTTTTTGCCACTTAAAGGAGTTCTGGTGAGGCTAAAATGGACACCAGTACGAGACTGGGAGGGCAACTCATGAAGAGTACAAGGATCTCGCTAGGTCAAGCAGGGACAAAATTAGAAAGGCAAAAGCCCAGCTAGAGCTCAGTCTGGCCACAGTCGTAAAGGATAACAAAAAATGCTTCTACAAATATATTAACAACAAAAAGAGAGGCAAGGAGAATCTCCATCCCTTACTGGATATGGCAGGGAACATTGTCTCCAAGGACGAGGACAAGGCTGAGGTACTTAATGCCCTCTTTGCCTCAGTCTTTAATAGCCAGTCCAGGTATCCACAGGGTATTCAGCCCCCTGAGCTGGAAGACGGGGATGGAGAGCACAATATACTCCTCATAATCCAGGAGGAAGTACTTAAGGACCTGTTAAGCAACCTGGACACCCACAAGTCTATGGGGCCTGATGGGATCCACCCGAGAGCACGACGAGAGGGAGGGGGGGAGGAGAAAAAAAACAAAAAAAGCCACTCTCCACCATTTATCAGAAGTCCTGGTTAACAGGGGAGGTCCCAGAAGACTGGAGGCTTGCCAATGTGACACCCATCTACAAGAAAGGCCCGAAGGAGGATCCTGGGAATACAGGCCTGTCAGCCTGACCTCCGTGCCAGGGAAGATCATGGAGTGGTTCATCTTGAGAGTGCTCACAGGGTACGAGCAGGACAACCAAGAGATCAGGCCCAGCCAG
>NW_010526712.1:0-232 GCF_000687285.1 Phaethon lepturus
CGGTCCAGGTGACTTGTGCTGCTGGCAGCGAGGTAGGGTGGGCTGCAGATGTGGGTGGGAGGCGGGAGGGGGCTTGGGAAGCAGATGGGAAGGGGTTTGCGGCCAGGCCACTGGAAAGCAGCGAGCTCCTCTCTCTCCTTTCTCGCCTCCTTTTTTGCCTTATTTCCGTCTCTTCTCTTCTCTTCTCTTCTCTTCTCTTCTCTTCTCTTCTCTTCTCTTCTTTTCTTTTTTC
>NW_010526712.1:422-1281 GCF_000687285.1 Phaethon lepturus
CTTTTCCTTCCTTTTCCTTCCTTTTCCTTCCTTTACCCTTCTTTTCCTTTCTCTTCCATTACTTTCTTGTCCTTTCTCCTCCTTTCCTTTCTTTTCCCTTCCTTTCTTTTCCTTTCTCCTCCTGCTTCCGTTTTCTTTCTCATTTTTATTTTCATGGTTTCTATGCTTCTTCTCCTTTCTTTCTATTTTTCTGGTTTTCTGTCCCGTTTCTTTGTCCTTTTTTCTTTTTCTTTTTCTTTTTCTTTTTCTTTTTCTTTTTCTTTTTCTTTTTCTTTTTCTTTTTCTTTTTCTTTTTCTTTTTCTTTTTCTTTTTCTTTTTCTCTTCTTCTCTTTTATTCTTTTTCTTTTTCTTTTTCTTTTTCTTTTTCTTTTTCTTTTTCTTTTTCTTTTTCTTTTTCTTTTTCTTTTTCTTTTTCTTTTTCTTTTTCTTTTTCTTTTTCTTTTTCTTTTTTTCTCTTTTATTTTCATTTTCCATTTTTATTTTCCCTTTTCGTTTCCCTTTCCTTTTTCTTTTCCTTTTTCTTTTTCTCTCTTTTTTCTCCCTCTTCTTTCTCCCCTTTTTTTTTTTTAATTTCTTGTAGGAAAAGAAACAAACCAATAATACCGCTAAGAATACGAACGACAGTTTTCTCTCCCCTCCTCAGAAACTTCTGCGGGGTGTTTTCGCCTCCGTCCCCCATGGGAGGAGGCCGGACAGACAGTGAAAGAAATAAAATTAACACCTTTCCCTTTCCCCTGAAGTTCCCTGTGACTCGAGAGCCGGGCTGCATTGCTGGGGTGGAGGTGGTCCCGGGTGGTAACTGATTCACAGCCGGACACCGGGACACCGAGGCACAACGTCCCCGGCGCCCCGGGAGCT
>NW_010526713.1:0-2424 GCF_000687285.1 Phaethon lepturus
GGATGGCATCCCATCCCTCAGGTGTATCAACGGCACCACTCAGTGTGGTGGTGTCTGCAAACTTGCTGAGGGTGTCCTTGATCCCACTAAGTCACAGATAAAGATATTAAAGAGTACTGGTCCCAGTACGGACCCCTGAGGGACACCACTCATCACCGATCTCCATCTGGACATTGAGCCATTGACCAGTGCCTTCTGGCTGCAACCATCCAACCAATTCCTCATCCACCCACCAGTCCACCCATCAAATCCATCTCTCTCCAATTTAGAGAAGGATGTTGTGGGGAACCATGTCACAGGCCTTACAGAAGACATCCTCCCCAAAACTGCAACTGTCCTCAGCCACAATAGGCAAAATGTCTCTTTTGAGGAATGAAAATATGATGAATGAAAATATTTTCATAAATGAAATGAAAATAGATTTCATTCCAGACACACTAATTGCAGTGCTCATAAGTGAGACTAAATCAATGACAAGTTGATAGGAAACCTATTGTTCCCCAACACCAAAGACACTTTTCAGGAACATAAGATTACTTCATCTTTTTCAAGTGGCATGTGTGCGATGACCTCAGTGGCAGAGCTCCACTGACTGCAGTTCTGTTGATCACCCGGTAGAAGTAATCTTGCCCCTGGCAGGTCTTTTTCATTATTGAACAGTTTTTACACTATAATATTTAACATTTAAAACACTTAAAACTTCTTTAGAAAAGCTCCAAAGTAAAAAAATAGTTTTGTACTAAAACAAAAGCAATTACATTGTTTTTATCTATAATTACATTATTATTATCACTGGGCTGGGGCAAAGCATAAGATCTAAAGATAAACGAAAGACAGCAGGCTTTCATCTGATACTATTTCCATTTGTAAAGACCAAAATAATGCTATTAACATCAGCGTGGCAGAGAACAAATAATGTTCTAGCATCTTTGTTGTGAACACCAAAAGGCTCCCTGGCTATTTGGCAGGTTGTGCCAGTATTCCCCACCTACAGAGATGAAGAGCTGTTCCAGCTGAGGGGCAACCTGACAGTGAGTTTTACCCTGTGACCATTCAACACATACAAACCTCTTCTTAGAGAAAATTCGCTTCCTCACAGACAACTTTGAAGAAGCCTTCCTGTGAATCAGAGTAGGCTTGCTAACTGCAGCCACAGCAGGACTTGTTTGGGGGGCAGACTCTTGCCCCCCATGCTAGGTACAAGAGAGGGGTGTTAAACACTGGAGCACAGCTCCCAGAATCCCATATACATTTTATGTTTTGTTTTTTTAAACACTGACAGCGTTAAGTTAGATACCAAATGCAGCTGGATCTCTCCTCGGGAAAGCTGAGATCAGGCAGCCTGCCCCATCACCCCATAGCGAAAGAAACAGACCCCAGCATGGGGAACAGCTGAGAGGCTTGAAAAGCAGTAAGGAAAGAATGAGTTATAGCAGCAAAGGCCCCACTACACATCCAAAACCCTGCTCATCACCAAGATCTGTGACAAGGAAGAAAGCATGTTGCATCATTTACTGTGTCTCGGAAACCCTACTCTCCTGATGGACATGAGAAGAATTAGGCTGGAGAACTAGGGACCCCTCCTGCTCCCTTTCCTTGCTCTTTTTCAAAGTTGAATCCTGCCCAGGTTTTACTGAACCCTGGTGTATGGCTTATGAACCGCAACCTATGCAGAAGGTGGTGTGGTAGCTTGCCAACCTCTTCACATCCTCTTCTTCTACCAGAAATTGAAATAAGAGTATAAATAGAAATATTTGAAGGATAGACTCAGAAGACTCCCCCAGGGTTGGAAAGTAACATTCAGCTCTCCCAGAGTGCGTGTATATGGGGCTACTAGGACCAGCTGAATCTCAGGACTAATGATTTATTATGTCTGTGTTTTCCTGCAAAGCAGGCTGCACTTGGAAATTGGAAATCTGAATCTTGACCACCTCGCTGAAGTCAGTTAAATGAGCTCTCCAGCGCAAAACTCACAGGAAACGAGGTATGAGCTGGGGGAAAATAAATGGAAGAAGTGTCCTTCAACTTGGGCACCTTCACAAGAACTGTAGGTCCTTCTTCCCTTTGGTCGTTAGGTAAGCTATAGGCCTCCTGTTTGTAGCTTTTTATTTAGGCTCAGCATCTCTGAGTTGCTACAAAGCCGAATGGCCATGAATGTTGGTATTTTTCCTTGCCATCTAAGATGCACCACCATGTCCATGTCTCCGACTCAGTAGCTGATTCCAGCTAATTTGCATCTTCTGTTCAAACACTTATTATGAATAATTATGGGAAAATTTTATTTTTGTCTCTTCAACATAAAGTCCTCAAATAAATACAAAGTGAACAAATATTACCTCACAGCTAGACTATTTTTCCTTCATTATGTAGTTGCTTCCTTGGCTCTTGATAATGTAACTTCTGTTAATTCAATTTAATTCCCCC
>NW_010526713.1:2455-14778 GCF_000687285.1 Phaethon lepturus
ATATCCCCCCCCCCCCCCCCCCCCCGCCTTGTTTTGCTTGTTTTATTTTGCGGTGCCTTGAAAAGGATATTAACATAATGGTTTTCATTCTTCACTTTCTACCTCAAGCACAAAATCGCTGCACACAGACTTCTCAGCAGTACAGAAGACTGTTTCACTTACTAACTCCTGGTCCACATTTGCCTTTATTTTTATCAGTGACAACTGTTTATTATTTCTACTGCCTCTGATCCCACTGTACAGAAAGGGCTTACTCGTTCTGGCTATAAAAGGGGCTCTTGAAGTGGTCCTGCAGCACAGTAATACTCTTTGGTGGGTTTTAGTACATCTTTTTAAAGCCAAACCTAAATTTTAACTTATAACTCACCATTTTAACTTACAACGCACCTGTCAACCCCTTTGAAACATACTAAGGATAAAGAGAACAGTTTAGGCTTAGAACAGAATAAGCTTCAGGAGTCTGGATCTGTAAATTTGAAGAAGGAAAAGAGAAGGAAAGAAAAAATATCCATCCCTAGTATTGAGTGGCAAAGATATTCCATGGCGACATCTAAAATCTGAAGCATACAATTAATAATACTTTTCAAAGATGTACCAAGATATACTTAATGACCATTTTTAAAGTACTTTGAAATCTCCAGAATGCAAATGAACTTAAATGCAAGACAGCAAATGAAGCACAGCAAACTGCTCCAAAAGCCCAACTGCCCATCATGATGATAGGAACAGAAGAGTATGAGCCATTAAAATGCCAAGGAGAATATCACAAAAACCAAAGATGGATAAATCTTTAGTCCAGACACTGTAATTTACACTGTCCAGATGCATTAGATCATGAAACCTCTTAAGAAAAAAGCACCTCTTTTTACTTTGCTTCTAGCTCCTTTTACCCACGTCTTAAGAACATGCTGACGAACATAGCTGTGTACTCTGTTATCAGATCTGTTCCACTAGCAATTAAATCAGCCTACGCACCCTCCATAAAGGAAATCACTTGCAGGGGTGCAGTGTGTGCTGGCAGCAGGAAGCAGCAAGCAGTGCTGAGAGTACATTTGGATCCTTGTCACCTGAACATATTCACTGAATGCGACAGAACACAAACTGCCAGCTATGGACTTGGCCCAGAGGAGGATAGGGCCTCCTACTGGTACCGTAACACTAATTAAGAGACAACAATACCAAAGGGCACATTTATTTTCCCAGTAGGCCAAGACCTGCTTCATGGGCTCAGTTTGTTGCCTTTTTCTTTAAATGAACAGCCTGGCCAAGCACTGGAATAACCTTCAGCTCCCCTTGCTTTTGCACACACCCCCATCCAGCAATTTCTCAGATCTTCCCATTGCTTCTGTGGCCTCCATTGTGCTGGTGGACAACAGACCTTTGAGAGAGCAGCGCAATCTCGGGCAAGGCTGGGAGACTTGGGAGACTGGGAGCACACGGTGCAGCCCCAGGCTCACAAAATTGTTCTGGGGCAAGGGCACAAGAAGAAATGACAGATAGAAAACTGCTTCTAAAAACCGCTCCCTTTCTTCCCCTAAGGGGAAGAAATGCCTTGTGTTGACAACAGGCCTGAAGCTTTCATCATGGAGAAGCACTAAACAAGAGGTTTCCTAACACCAAGCTGTTGGCAGAGGTGATCACAAACCACGGAGCTGAAAGCCATAAGGTGAAAGCCAGATGTCTCCTGCGTCTGAGAGCACCTGAACCTAGTGTTTTCTCGCTCCTCTATCTATTTAAATGTCACAACAGCAGCTTCCTTCTGCATCTTCCCATTCTTTTGCCATGAGCTGCAAACAAAACACCCTGGAAAGCTGATTGTGGAGGCTAGGGGCAAATCCCAGCAAGATGCAAACGGGAAGATGTCAGAGCAATCCAAGACACTCAATGAGAGAGGATTCCTACCTTGTTGATAGAGTACATGTGTTGTGACTACAAAAGGCCATACTCTCTAGAAAGAGGCTGTAATTAGCTCAAAAGCTGACAAGTACCAGAGGTAAGTGTGAAAAGAAACCAGGAAGAGAAAGCACTTTGCTACTGAGAAAGGCAACAGTCATAACTCACACACTTTGCAGGTAGTTGGGTACTTTGCCAGAATTCAGCCCATGAAATCAACTTACTGCCAATCTCAGTTGTGTTTCTGTCCCTTGAGAGGTGCCAGCTGGAAGCTGAAACAGAGTTTTACAGATAAACATTATTTGGTTGTTACCAAACTCCAGTTGCTGTTCTGTATATTTACTCACTTTATTCAAGGTTAAACCAGCTAATTCCAGGCCAAAACTCTGCACCAATTGCTTGCCATATTTGAGACTGACAGCAGCTAACTGTGTGGATGGAAACGCAATCAGTCTTAATTTTCACACTACACTAGTGGATGACAGCCACAGCTGTTCTGGGCAAGACAGACTGTACAGCGTGTATTAAGACAGCCCACTGCAGGGAGAGACAGACCTGAATGAGAGCTTCAAAGACCCTATTTTATTCTTGCTTCCCTTCTTGAGGGCAGGAGATCTTCAGCGAAAACCCAGATCTGCACCTGGGCTCCAAATCAGGTTCACTTATACAAAGACTAAGTTTTTTTAATCTTATTTTAGTGTGGAAAGGGCAAGTAGAATATCACAAGATCAGTTTGTCTTATTATTTTTTTTCCAATTTTAGCTGACCGCAGGAGTACAAACATATGAAGGTTCAGCAATATCAGACTGAATCTACATCTGAATCCTGGCTGCACGTTGCATCTGAATTTTCAACATTATCTCCCAGTCTAGACTCCCTGTCCAAGACACTATCCTTGAAAGCTTTGCTTTTTTTCTGAAGGCTACAGCTACCCACTTAACTAGGGAGCTGGTGGAGAAATGGGGAGAAAAATTCTAATCCTTTGAGGTTTGTCAATGAGTTGATTTCAATCTGGCTTATACTACTGAAAATCTGGAGTAACTCCATTTAAATCAATAGAAGAGTATCAGGACAAGCAGCAAAAGAGAGTTATCAGATGGAAGTTAAATTCAAGTGCCCTTAATGCAATATCATCTTTACTTTTTCTTTTAAGACAAATTCTGGCTATTAGAATTCCATTACTTTCTGCATTACTTAGATATAGGGATAGGAAGAAACCTTGAGCTGTCCTAATGTGGCATTAGTGATGCACATGGAAATAGTGATCCTGATCTCTTTTAGCAGATATGAGCTAGTCTAAAATGCTTTTCTGATCGAACCCTCCCTGCTGAAATGTCTGGCTAGGACACCAGCAATCAGAAAGCCCTTGCTTAGCAAGTACCTACTTCCTCCCACTGGAATCACCAAGATTATTTTGAAGAGGTTCCTCACTGAACATGGAGGGCAGCTTTGTTTCCAGTGTGGTAGTGATCTCTGTAACTTTCTTCACATAACTCCTCCTTCCTTTGGGACATGCAAAAATTCATTGGTGAGATCAGTAGCAATGTGATGAATGGTGGCTAAGACAGACCATGGACTTACTTCAAAAATAGCACATCCATCTTGCTAGATTCAGAAAAGCTTGAGTTGCTGCTGCATTTTCAATCATAAACTGGGAAATTTAATCGGTATCCTTCCATAATTTTTTTTTCTTTTGCTATGAAACATCACAAATAAAAGGGGGGATGGCAAAACCAGCTTACTTGATTAAGAAGGGAAGCCTTTCAGTGTGGGAGTGTGGGCTGTGAGGCAACAGGGCACACAAACTAGCTATCCCTCAGCCATCCTTGATTTACAAGAACTGAATATTAAAGAACAGATATGCATTATTTTTCTGCTTTAATGTGCAACTCACAGCAAATATGTACAAGAAAGGAGATGAGGCTAGAAGTGAATGGAGGCTACTGTTTTGTGGGTAACAGAAAATAAAAAGCAAAAAGGGGAAAGACAAGACAAGACTCAGGCTAAATTTTTAATAAGGAGCATTTAGAAGCACCTAGTTTCTTCTGCAAAGCCAGTGAATCTTTAATGCAAAAATTACTTTGAAAAGGCAATTATCCCAAAAAGAAATTACTCTCCTCTGCAGTGGGACAAAATTTAATAATTAAAGTGCACACCGAGAGAATTTACTGCTATTTTAAGTACTTTCCTAGTGCAGCCTCAACTATGAAGATTCAATTGTTACCTCCCTTATGTAAGTCCAGCAAGCAGTTCAAGCTACAATCCCCTGTAAACCAGGCTGTTCTAGAAATGTGACTGCCTTTAGCAATCACAGGCAAAAGCAGATTTTCCAGGAAGACTGGGGGTATCGTTTTGGGGATTATGATGAAAAGAAAGAACTTTTAAAAATAAAATACTCAAGGTGATCTACAGGATGAAGGCATTATGTACAGCCTGGTTACACTGCATTTCCTGCTGTCTTCTCAGTGCTTGACTTTTCATCTTTCAAGGGGCAGAGGGCCAGGCTAGTAACACATTTACCTGTGGTGATGGTGATATGATGGTACCTAGGAAGGGACATAGGTTGCTTCATTTGCAGTCTCCAAGTACCAGGAATGGAGCAACCAAGAATCCAACACAGTGACATCCTCCATAGTAGTTTCTCTTATTCCTTTTATATCACTCTCCTGCAGGGGTTAATAAACTATAAACATGTCCCTCTTATAACCTCTTCTTCTCCCTTACTAAATTACCTGAGGTAGGATGCCATGGTAACATGCTAGAAAAGGAACTGACATTCATGCATGACAGAAGGATCCAGTGCAAGTCTTCCTTGCTCACCCAGAAGCAGCATTACACAGACAGGAGGCACCAAACAAGCCACTACCAAACAAATCAATGTCAAATATCACAGAGCTTTCTCAACGCATGCACATTTCTATTTGTTTCCCTCCATGAAACACCCCTCCAGCTCCCCGCATCTGCTCTATCTGTGAGAGGGAAATCTAAAACCAAATTGCAGTAGAGATTTGCAACTGGTGTGGAAAGTACTGAAAGTATCTCTGATGGGACATTTTCAACAGAAGCACGTGTCTGAAACAAGAAGAAACCGGGGCAGAGAGGCAGCCCTGCATATTAACTACTGCAAAGTGCCTCAAGGGCAGCAGCAGTTTCCAGATGACACTGCGTAGTGTGTGGCCCCTCAGGATATGGGTGAAGGCATTTGAACCTTTGTACCTCTCCATATAGACAAGGCCAGAAAGACTCTGCAGCTGAGGGCCTGCTCATGAGCACACAAGCTCAAAAAACTAATGGAGAACAAAGACACAAGGTAACTAAACTTTCTTTTCCCTCTCTGACTTGTGCAGGATACCTTATGCTTCTGAAATAACAGTAGAAATTACTTCAATTATATGCTCCAAACCTTTTTAAAATGAAAAATGGAGGCAGTGTGATCTTGCAAATAACACAGTTGACCACACTGAAAACTACTGATCACTCAGGCATGCCCAAGCTTCTTTCCCTTCTTCTCTTTCCCCCTCTTATCCTTTCCCTCCCGCTTCCCTTTACAACATGCGCTACACAAATATCCATTCACAACTGTGCTGAAAAGCAGGGAGGCTTTTGACTTATTCAGGAAAAAGGATGCAGGGGATTTGTTGCTGTGTTTTGAAAGGATGTTTTTATGGTGGTTATTTTATTTTTGACAGTTTTTTTTTTTTCACACCTGTTCAAGAAAGTGTTGCTCTCTGACTATAACTGTCCATTCAAACATTGGTCTGCAGCTCAAGAGAGACTTAACTAGCTGTAGCAATGCTCTAGAATTTTTTCATGAGAACTTTGTAAGGATCTCCCAGGCTCCACCAGAATTCTGCTCTCCTCTCTAGACCTGCTTATGAAACTTTAAAATCTTATCTCTACTTGAAATACGACTTTGCTTTCAGAAACCAAGGTAACTTCATATTCTGTAATCTTCTCAGCACAGTTCAGGTTGAGTGGAAAAGGCAGAGGAGGAGGAAAATATGTTTATTTTTAGCTGCATGTGACTGAGATGGTACTGCAGGAGAAATCAGAAAGACACAGCAAGCAGAGGAGCATATTAGAGACTCATATATCTTCAATGTGGTGATTAAATCCAGGCAAGCAGACTTTTTCCCACAAAAGGAGGTGTAGAAGAAGAGGAGGATCAAGAAAAAGAGCAAGAAGGGGATGGATCTGAGCAATTTAAACAGTGGGAGGAAACATAAATACTGCCACTGAAGGACAGGAGGGAAGTAAAAGAAGAGGCAGACGTCTGCCTCTTCAAAGAGACCACAGACAGGATGGAGCATAAACAGGGAGGCACTGTCCCTACATTTTCAAAGGGTTACACATGCAAGCAGCACATCCAGTGCTGTTACCCACAGAAGCGGAGGCCTGGCAGACCAGGAGCTCCGGCTGGAAAAGACTGTCTGGGACCGCGAGCGACTGCTTTCTGCTTACTGAGGAAGAGGAAGGATCTGGATTAGGGTGGCTTCCAAGGAGTATCTGAGGTGATGTAGTGGCTGTCAGCACAAGAGTGAAAGGGGAGGGTGCTGCTAAGACACGTTGCAGTTGCAACACCAGAGGCAACTGTTTCCCTGACATCTGATTCTCAAATGGAAAGCATGTGGTCTTCCATCCTGATATTGGAAACAAATACAAAATAGTGTTAAAAGATAAGGAACTAAAAGCAAATTCTAAAGAAAAGCTTTAGGCAGAAGAAGAAAAAATACTGAAGAGCGTAAGAGTTCAAGAGTATTAACAAAAGACAGAAGCTGTTTGCACAGCAATCACGTAGTTTCCATACTACTTTCTCACACACAGTTTTTCTAGTTAAATTGCTTTTGGCTTTCTTTTGTTCTGTGCTTTGAATTTATTCCAATCTTCCAAAACATTTTAATCTTATTTATTGAAGAAACCCACAACACCAAACAAGGGGGAAACTAAGCAGATCACTAATTAAAACGCAAGGTGTGTACTGGGGCTAGAAAGTGCCTGGAGGCACAACGCTAAGCAGAGGGTAGCAGGAGGCTAGGAAGCGCTGTGACTTAGTCGCATGACTGACGCACCATGCCTCCCTTCCCTGCCTCCTCCTTTTCTCTAGAGCAAAGGGCTGGGGGCAGGAATTTTGTTTCAGTCTGTGCTTTTGCCACTGGGAAATTACTGCCCATGCTGCAAGGAGCAATCTGCTCGGCGGGGGCAGGGGAGTGAAAGCTTCTCCCGTCCCTGCTTTCCTGCGACTCCCAAGATGCAGGGGAAGGCAATACCTGTATTTCCACACGACGGAGCACCAAGAGTCAGATTACTGAATCAGGCACGTTCTTCAGTAGCCTTGCTTGCTTGCGACAGAAATGTGGGCTGAGTCACAGTTTGGCCGTAAGCTGCCTACACTTCCTATGTTGAAAAAATCAGTAGGTCGAGGTTTAAGTTAGCATACTCAGCATGGTCAGCTGAGGAGTAAATTTAGATTGAAGCCATCTGTACAAAGGAAGAGCAGAGGTGAACTGATGTCGTTTTGGACAACGGATATAACCCAGCTGCTTTGAAGTCTGTGGTTCTACCTCCCGTTGTTTACAGCAGGGTCAGGATTTCACCACGTTTTTTTTAATTAAGGTCTTGATTTTTTTTTTTCTACATATTGACATGGTGCTAACTGTCAATCCAGATCAATATGTAACAAAGCAACACTCTCAAAGCAATGATACTAATGGCAAGAGAGGGAGATAAATTCACTGACAGCAGTTCTACTGCTGGGAAGGGTCTAAGAGACTTAAAGCCATGGAAACAACTCCTCCCTACTGACAGAGCTCCGGTAAGGCCTATGCTGCACTGAGCTGTAACCCAGTTTGTAGAAATCCCTGGCAGCACTGACCCAAAAGGACACCCAGCATCTAGATTCAGGTGCTGCCTCTGCCCTACTCTGCCTGAGAGCCAGATCAGCTTCTGCATGCCAGAGGTGGAGTTAAGCATGAGCTGTGCCTACAGGAGAGCCATGGAAAGTTGAGACTTGCCATTAAAGAGAGATGCCAGGGAGGAGAGGGGGCTGGGGTGGCCTTTCAACTGTGGCAGATCTCCCCATCCCTTGCAGTCAGGAGGGAGCATCAGGACTTGCCATTGTTTCTCCTTCCATCCTGCACTGCGAAGCACCTCTCAAGTGGGACTTCCCACTGCTCACACCCAAAGCATATCTCTGCAACAGCACTGACAGTGCAGGAAGCCATACAGGGCTGGCTCAGATGCAGGCCATCTGCAGCTCCTGCTGATCACTGGGGAAGGGGCAATCCTCCCATACTCCCAGGAACAAGCCCACAAAGCACTCCCATTAAATGTAAGATGTTAAATTACACTCATAGCTGGGCCTGCATTTTTTCCCTAGCTCTCCGGGTATTATGTGGCAGCCATCAGATAATTAAGCGTAAAGGCTAAGATAACATAATTTGAATAACAGCTAATGAAAAGCTCTGCAATTATGTCTGTTTTATCTGTCTTGCCCCTCTCGCATGGTAACTGCGATTGCCTCGCTCTTACAGATATCTCTAGGCAGGTGATGATGCATCAGAAGTGCACGATTTTCACTTCGGTTTCTCCTTCTCTCACTTAACGAGCTCTTAATTCACCTCCCTTTCCCTTTGCTGGAGCTGATGACCAGCTGTGTCTCTGCACAGAGCCCATTCCTCATGTGCCCCTCTCCCACCTCCATTGAGCACCTGCCCTATACCGGTGTGTGGGGCTGATACAGCCATTTTGCACAGGAGCTCCCAGCGAGAAAGGAAAAGGAGAAAGATTGGGAAAGGGGAGCCGCCACTCTCACATCATAATCCAAGGACAGACAGGAGGAGCAGAGCTGGTTCAAGGATTTATGGAAGGATAGGAAGCAAGGCAGTTTGCTGCCCTAAGGATGAGGATGTGCACAGGAGCTCCTGGTCTCACACTTTCATTCACAGGCTTTCCCTCTGAGGCAGCAGCAGCTCCACAAATACTGTGGGTAAAATTATACCCTTTGCTGAAGCACCCAGACGCTTGTGCAAAGACAGCAGTCCCTATCCTGAAAAGCAGCTGTGACTTATAGCTGTACTTTTGAATTTTTCACCAAATTTAATTTGAGCTCAGTGTGATGAAAGACTTGCCCACAGAGACATCTCAAAAATAGACAACAACATAGCTGGCAAAGCATAACTCGGGTGTTTATTTATAACAGCTTAAAAAATTTTTCACCTGCAGCTTTATGGTTTGTCTGGCAAAATAAAGATTCAACCAGCTGGACAAAGAATTAACAGGAAGCTCAATGTTTATACTTTTTGGTATAAGACCACCTGCCTGGTTTTAGCTGACCTGTTTAAGATAGTCAAACTGATTATTGATAGGAGTAAAGTTTGAACAGGGAATATGGGAACGACCAGCACAAGAAACTAATCTCCAGCCTGCCTAGAGGCAGAGCCCAGAGAGGAGGATTTCCAGCGCCGGCTCAGTGGGAAGGTTGTCCCCTCTCCAAAAATGTTGCCATAAAAAGGGCAGGGACAGCACTGCAGGCAGGGCTGATGAAGGCCATGCTGAATGCCACCAAAAAGCTGGAGATGTTGCAGGTACCACTGCAGCAAAGGAAAGCAGTAGATGTGAACACTGTATTTTTAACTGAGTTTGTAACTTAGTTTTGTTGGAGTTTTTTATTCTTTGTTTTGTTTTTTTTTTTTTCTTCGAGAATTTACAACTCTCTAGAAGGCAAAATAAGTGGGAAGTGCTGTCTGAGTGGTGGGAAAATGACACAAGGCAGACAGAACTGACACAAATTTCTGCTATCATCCTTGGCAACACAGAAAAGACTTACTAGAAAAGTAGCTGAATTGAGATGAGAGAACATGTTTTAAACCGATGGCTCAAAAGCACTGTTGGAAGCATATCTAGAACTCCATATGAAGAAGTAGGGTTTAATTCTGTAATATCCAAACACAATCCCAATAGCAGGCCCTACCATGAAAATCTGCTTCACAATGTCAGGGCTCTCACTTCAGCCTGCAGTAAATTGTCTCCCCAGTACTTTTTATTCATGTCTGCAATTTGGTTGCTAATTTAGCCTATCTTTAGCTATCCAGTTTGTAGAAAGAGCCCATATAACTAATGCTGTACTACCTAATAGTGTTTTCTCTAAACAGCAAACCCAAATCAGGAAGATGACATATTTCTGTGTGACTCTACTGGATCTCAAGTTCCGACATGATCTACAATTCATGCAGAGCTGTTAGATCCATCTTCATAGAGCGTTACCGACTAATAACTGGCCTGGTCTCTAGTAAATTGCCCATAGTAAATTAAAATATTGACAAAGGCTTCATTAGCCCCAAGTTCCTAGTACTTGATGATAACTTGCAGAGGCCAGGAAGGGATTTTTTTCCTCTAAGAGAATGTAAAGCTGCTTAGATAATAAAGCTTACATCTGAGCAAAGGGCCCTCACTGGCTGCAAAAGGATCCCACCGAATTTTGCAGCAAAAACAATCAAAATAATGGGATAACGTCCCAAGTAATATGAAATAAAATGGGGCCCATGTGTCTATGGCACTTTGCTACAAGACCCTGAAAATAGATGATGGACAGATTTACACATGCACACACCCACACACCCCCTAAAAACCAGCTCCATGTTCTCCAAAATCATTCATTCAAATGGAGAGAAAACTGTGACTGGAGACTAGAGACACAGCTCGATGCAGCACAGTTTTTCACAAGGACTGCAAAATCAACACATCACAAAAACTTCCACATGGAAAAAGACATATCTGTAAGCTTAATGGAGCAGTAGGACACTTGTCCTGAGGAACTGCGTTACCTTGGATGGGTATCAGTCAGCTGAAAGACAGTTTGACCTGAGGAAACGAATTAGCCTGGAGACTTACAAGTAGAAACTTCTGGTTTACAGGACGTCTGCAGGAATCACTAGCTTATTGCATGCTGCATGTTAATAAATCATGTCTTCTAGAGGGAGGTACTGAAGGTCATAAATGCTCTCAAGATCTCTAAATCACCTGAACATCTTGGTCTCGCTGAACCGAGCTGGAACAATCAGTGAAACCTTGTACCCGATACAGGCTGACCCATTACCTCTGGAGCGCATTTGAAAAAAAATGCCAGTTTTTAAAAAGCATTGTGTCTTGACACTGACTTTTCAATGCAAAGCAAAATGTACCAAGTTACAATTTTAAGACAGTTCAGGTTCTTGGAAAAAGCAATCTTCCTAGGCCACCATGGCCTTTTCTCGGCGTACCCAGTAATCTTTCTGGCCCTCCAAGCACCCAGCTCCCAAAGGCAAGTCCTGGTCACACACGGGATGCAGCACGTCAAGGACATACATTTAGAAGGTTCAAAGGAAAATGAGAGAGCTTCTAACATGAAATAGAAAACCTAAAGAATGGATAATACATGCATAAAAAGCTGACGACTAGATAATTGGTTTCATTAAAAGATAAATATCCCTCTCTAACATTACTGTAGATATTACTCCATCGATACCATCCAGCTTATCATAACCCCTTTATATGACTACAGAGTAATGTCCTACTTTCCAAAAGAGCTCCTGACTTATGCCTGCCTAGAAGAAAGAGCAAACAATCTTGTTCATGACCTGAGTTCTTCAGCCATTAGCCAGTACTTTTCAGCATGGCCTGTAAGTGACAGACAGCTACATCTCATCAGGAAGAACTAGAAAAATAAATTACATGAGAAAGAACAATAAGTATTTAAAAAAATGGGTATGTATATAGAACAAAAGAGTACTAAAAAGCAATTGTATAAAAAAATATTCCCCTCCCCCATGCGATAGCACTAGGCAGAAAAATGGTTGAAAAACATTTCTTTATATTTCCTGGCTTCACAAGTGATGTGAAAAATCACTCCTCTTCAGAAAAAGAGTCCGAGATATGCAGGACAATGGAATATTTTGGGAGAAGAACCCAATTAGACTAATATGTCTCTACGTAGTTTTAAAGTCAGAGAAGAATACTTGCAATAGGTCCCAGAAGACTGGAGGCTTGCCAGTGTGACACCCACCTACAAGAAAGGCTGGAAGGAGGATCGTGGGAACTACAGGCCTGTCAGCCTGACCTCTGTACCGGGGAAGATTATGGAGCGGTTTGTCTTGAGAGTGCTCACAGGGCATGTGCAGGACAGCCAAGGGATCAGGCCCAGCCAGCATGGGTTCATGAAAGGCAGGTCCTGCATGACCAACCTGATCTCCTTCTATGACCAGGTGACCCACCTAGTGGATGAGGGAAAGGTTGTGGACGTTGTCTACCTGGACTTTAGTAAAGCCTTTGACAGCATCTCCCACAGCATTCTCCTGGAGAAACTGGCGGCTTGTGGCTTGGATGAGTTTACTCTTTGCTGGGTGAGGAAGTGGCTGGATGGTCAAGCCCACAGAGTTGTGGTGAATGGCATTAAA
>NW_010526714.1:0-9931 GCF_000687285.1 Phaethon lepturus
AATAAAATAAATAAAATTAATGCAGGCCTTGAAAAGAACAGGGAATCAAGCAGGTTTAGGGTAACCGGGTGGGAAGATTTATTGACCTGATTTGTTTCCCCCTGACAGACTGTATCTCCCCATTTCTCCATGCCAGTCTGTGAAGCTGAAGTATCCCATGCTTCCCACCCCAGGGTGCTTGAGGCAGGACAAGCCCCATTGAGCTGCAGCACCGTGGACTATGGAGGGGCCACAAGCCATGGCAATACCCCATGTGGAGAGGAGCCTTTCCTGGGAACAGCCCCAGGTGAGGGGGATTTCTGGGCACACAGAAAGGAGACAGGCAGGGAAGACAGAAATACTTCAAAGCTACTAAAGGAAGGAAGGAAAACAAAAGTTACTAGGAGGAAGCCAAAACAAGGCAGAAACTGAACTGATGACACTTCAAAGTTGGGAAGTAGAGTTTTCTCCTCTTTTATTTCTGCTTGAACCTGTCACAAATGCACCGTATCAGACAGGAAGGGGAAGTCTAATAGAAATAATAGCAGGGATAGTTAGCAAACATGGTAGCGACATGCAAAAGCATTAAGCCTAAAAGAGTCCAATTATCATGTACTCTGTAATCTTTATGAACGGCTCCAGGGACTCAAAGGAACCTGAAATGAGACACGTGGGCTTGTGAGTACCTCAGGGGACAGGATCCGCACGGTTATTCCAAACCTGGAGCAGTGGCCGGAGCCACTGGTGACCAGGGCCAGTTCTTCACCCACAGCCAGCAGGCAGGCGTGGGAAGTGTTTAATGGGCTCTCAGAAAGCCTCTTCTGGGGATTTCTTGTGCATGAGACAAGTGTGCAAGAGACAAATGATGTTTTGACCACCCTGCTCAGGGACTGCTCATTCTCGTCATCCCATACCACGCTGCTCCAAAAGAGCTGCCAAAACCCAGGGCACAGGAACTGCCTCAAAGACTAACCAGTTGCTTTTGCATGAACCCCCCGAGTTTGAGGACAGGATGACCCTCACTGGTTCAAAACATTTCATCCAAAATGTCTTGAAAAGCCTTTGTGGGCACACCAGACTGATCTGCATTGCTAATAAGGCATTATAACTTTTATAGATTCTCTTCTAAGACAAAAAGCCGTATAATGGTCACTCACAGAATCCCTGTGAGATCAGCAGAGATTATAATCTTTATTTTATTGAAATAGGAATAGGCAGCGAGAGGGCATGGGCAACTTCGAAATTCACATCCACATGGCAATTAGGTGCCACAAAGATAATGAGGAGAAATCACAGGAGGCTAAGCATCTACACCAGTGCTTTAAGTCTTAAAGTGTCTGGACAAAATAGCTTTTTTTTTAAGTCTCTGACACAGCTGAGAATAAAGCTCTCATCTCCTGATTTGCAGAGAAGACTTTTCCCAAAAGAGGTTACTCTAACAGCAGCCTGTTCATACCAACCAGCACATCAGCACTTACATGAGATTGCAACCTCCTCCTTACACCCTGGCTGGGTGATCATTGATCTAAGTCTCCTTTCTCCAACGTGGCAATGACCGCTACTTGACATTGGACATAAAATTTCAGTGTTGTATTCACCCCACCCATTTTTTACTAAGGGTCAAGAGGTACAAATAAGCTTCATCTACGTAACATCCGAAATTTAGGACCTTATACTGACTAAGCCCCTTGCTGTTACTCTGTCATGATGCAAAATTAAGCTTCACACAAGATTCAGTGACAGGTAAGGCAGAAGGAGAATGACCTAAATTTCTTGTCAACTAAAGCCCCCTTCTGCTTTGAGGTCATTCTGGAGATGAAGGAGGGCATGAATATTTGTAAATATTTTAATTAAATTTCTTCTGATTCTATAAGTCATGTAAAGGAGTTCATAGCCTGTCATGCTGGAATTGAAGGTTATCAGCTCGTGAGTAGTCAAGGTCCCTCAGAGCCACGGGAGTAAGAACTAGAGCTGAGCAAATAATTTGCAACTAATATTTTTTTCATGAATTTCACCTTTGTCTGAGAATTCTCTGTAAACAGATTGCAACATTCTCTAATTTATTCATTATTTATGTTCAATAGTAATGTCAGCAAATAACTTCCTCTCTGTAGAGCAGCCCACTATAAATTATAATATGCAATATGTGCCATATCCATTTATTTCACTTTTTATTCCCTGGTAAGAAGAGTTAGGTAACAACACAGCACAGTGTACATTTTACAAGGAATTAAACTATTCAGAATTCACTGATGGTCAGTACATGAGCATCTGTTTAAAATTCACCCGGCAAGCCCTCATGCTTGTAGAGCTTGAATATACAAATAAATGCAGAATTCAAACACAGAAGGACTGCTGAACTCAATCAAATAAAAATTCACTTTCAAATTCAAATTATTACATACATTATTTTCTCTTTTCCTACTCACTCCACTCTGCTGGGTAGCAAAGAAGCACTACACATAGTAGCTTCAGGTCCAGGAATGTCTCATGAACCTTTCTCTCTTTTTTTTCAGCTACACAGTCAAAAGATCTCCAAAATTCAATGCCCAAGTCAGCAGAAACCATGATGCTGTCCATCACTTAAAGTCATCCTCTTTTCCTGAAACCAAATGATTTCAGTATGAAATCAGGTACTGGTTCACTAGAAAAGTTGCCTTTCTCACTTCTGCCCTCTGCCAGGTCCCCTGAGAAAGCTGAGGTGGGACTAGAAAATGGAAGCAGACATGAAACCAAGCAGGGTTGAGTTTCATAGGGAAAGCACTGCTCAGCCAAGCACCGTGCAGGGAACGTACTACGTGCACTGCGCTGTGTGGTAGTAGCAGGCTCCACACGTCCTGATACCCTCCTTTATACCCCCTGTAACCGTACTACACAATGAGTATCTATGTAGCACGGACAAACGTTTGCACCAGGTCATCTACCCAGTCTCGAGGTGATTAGGCAGCGTGCGTGCTTGTAGCACCAGGGCCACACTTGGGCTTGTAGCAGCTACAGGGAAATATTTAGGAGGACAGGGCCTTCGCTGCACAGACCTAGAAAGGCTGAATCTTCTTCTAAAATGCAAATTTTTATTCAATATGTTGCAAATGTGCTCCAAAGAACACTTCTAGGAAAAGCATTTACTGTGAATAAATATCACGTGTTTCTGGCTAGCTGTAATTTGTTCAAATCTTGCTCTGCTTTGAGATCTCGAGGTAGAAGGTAACAAAAAGAGAAAAATGTAAAAGTTTCTTTTCCCAGAAAAAACATGCTTTTGAAATTAGGCACACAGATCCTAATCCGGTGCGTGCACTACCTCTGCCGAAAATCAGAGTTTTTATTTTGTTGAACGACTTGAATGCCCAGTTGCTTCTTTAAAATCAAAACAAAACCACACAGTGGTCTCCAGCATGGCCCAGCGCCTGCATAATCACAACCGCAGGACGTCGATTTTTCCCGCTGTTGTAGGATAATGTAATTTCATAGACAGATTCAACTCCTTTGTGCTTCAGTGTGAAAGATAATGACTGCTCACTGGAGGCCAGAGCTTGCACACCTGAGATTGATTTCAGGTTGTCGCTGTAAGCTCCTCCACCTCCTCATATAGTCTGCATCAGCACGTGTGCTCCAAGCGTGTTTGCTGGGTGAGGCTGAAGATCAGAAGTAGCAGCCACGATGGAGCTGTCTGTACACACCGCTTTGGGGAGGAAGTGTTGGAATGGAGATGTCAAAAAGTGATGAGCCTTAAAAATATTTTCATCTCACGCTCCACTACAAGCTTTGCTTCCTGCGACCGAATGCCGGCACAACGGAGACACTTTCATATTAACTCCAAGCAGCCTACATGACAAAAGTCTTTGTTGCCATGTGCGGTATCAAAGCTCCCTCTGTGTTTAAAAAAAGCATTACAAAATTTTTAGTGTTGTTGAGTTGCTTTGGTTCATTCACTCATTCCCCTGCTCTTCTGGCCCTTTGAATTCACTTTCCACCAAAACATTCGGGCTTAATATTCCCCAAATAGCTGTCGGCAGGAAATGTTAAGAGTTCTCAGCCTGAGAAATAACAGGGCCGACTGTTGATGTGAATCAGTGAGGGTGGGATTTTCAATCTGTGTGTTGCTGAAGGGGAGGAGGGAGAGACAGAGGGAGAGCAAGTGCCTCTCCCAGCAGCTCCCCGTGGGGTTTGCAGCGGCGTTCATGGGTGTGGAGGTGGCTGCAGACCCTCACGAGTCACTCTCTGCGGCTCACAGGCACCATGTAAGACATGTAAACTGTGAGCTGGTTATCAGCAGAAAGCCCTCAGCACCTCCTGAGTGGAAAGGAAGGAAGGAAGGAAGGAAGGAAGGAAGGAAGGAAGGAAGGAAGGAATGGAGGGGTAACTGAGATGAGCTTGACCTTGGACTGTACCGAGGACCTGCTCCAATGCCCACTGAGACTAAAGACTCTCCTGGACTTCACCGTGCTTTGGAATAAGCCTCAGTTGTTCATTTGTCTCTTTTCCTTTGGAAAATTACTAATGGCACCTGATTTTTACTTGTCAGCACATCTGCTTTCCCTGTTTGCTCTTGGAGTTAAATACTCATCTGTCCCGCAAAGTTTCTGAACTAATGAGTATGGCCCAGGCATCTCCTTCCTTGAATTGGTTTCACCTCTGCCCAGCTGGGCCATCCCATTAAATTGAGCATTCTTCTTCCTGATGGCTTCTAAGGATGTATAACGTGGAAGCTGTGCTGTGGCTGTACTGTACACAGAAATGAAATTAAATTAAAAGTCTTCTAAGCTTTGGCATGCAATTACATCTTGCCAGAAGCATTGATTTCTGAGTTAAAGTAACCCATTAGAAAAGGCTGGGCTACAGCACATCACAACTTTGTCAAAAAATGAAAAGAAACCCAAATCATCACGTTCCAGATGCTCTGGCCACCCCTGCAGCCGGCCTTCCTTGGCCACGCTCGTGGTAGCTCAGTGGTAGGAGGACACTGTTTGAAAGGGAGATAGATGTTTCTGGCCAGCATGGGAGAGAAAGTGATGAATCTTTACTTTGTTCTCTCACAGGAACAAATGTGGGGAAAAATAATCAGAAAAAAATTTTCACTTCAGTCATCAATAAACCAAAGAGTGAGGCTGCCGGAAGGGGACTGGGACTGGGACTGGCACGCAGACCTTCCTGGGGGCAGTGGCAGGACGGGCTCGTTCTCTCCCCCCAGCAAACAAGGTGCCTATCCTAATTAGGCTTCTGCAAAAGTGAATAGTTTTGCTTCACAGGAATTAGAATAAACACGTTCTTCACCTTCAACCTGCATGGGTCACCGTTCCGTTCCTGACTCACAGCAGAGGTCCAGTTAAAAAGTTCTGCAGCCCTGGGATTGAGGAGCCATGTTTGGACTCAGAGCCGTGCTCAGACCTGCTGCTGCTGACCTTAAAATCTCTCCTTCCTCCGGGGCTGTGGTGTTCTGTCAGTCAGCTTTTACGAGGCGCTACGACACTCCAACGCGGCGTACCTGGAAAAACCTAACCTTACGGATTTGTGCTGCGACCCACGGCAAGCTACTGGAAATAAAGCCCTTCCCAGTTATTGTCTTGGCACGGTTTCGCTCCTCGCTGCAAATGCTTCCCACATTTCTGAGCATAGCAGCCACCTTCTCACGCGCCCCGTCGCCGTATGAAAAGCAGACACGGGTCAGACATGGCGGCAGTTAACACGACGCATTCCCTTTCCTAGGTTTAGCGCCTCAGCTATAGCGAGAAGCGCTCGGTTGCCGGCCAGAGCTGAGTTAAGAAGAGGGGAGACTGCGAGGCCGTCAGATAGCAGTCAGCTCAGCAGAGGAAGAAACAGACTGTGCCTGAGTTGCTGGGTAGACAGTAGAAATTTCCAGCTTCGCGAGGAATGTCGGAGCTGACGGACACGGCGTTGGGCCCCAGAGAACGCAGCGAGAGACGTACATTAACACCTTGGCGAAAAGCACCGAGCACGCTTGCTCCCATCGCTGACTTGGTAGCACGGACCTTGGTTCAAAACGCGAGCCCCAAGATCACGCACAGCGGTCCCTTGGCTGGGTACAGCAGCGCGCTGTACCTCAGTCGTGGGTGGGAGCGTGTCCAGAGCACGGCACTGGACTTCCAGCCGTTTTCCTCCACCCTGCTTTCCCTTCCTGGTGTATAAGATCTCTCCGGATGAATGAGCAGCAAGGATCCTGCTAACTCTATGTACATCTTAACGATCACTCGGAACGGTCATTAGGTGCACATGCATTGCAGAAAATTATCTTTGTTAATTAGAGAAGGATGTTAGACATGAGCAATGCTACTTTCCCCTGAAACTTTCCCATTTATATACAACAGAAGTTTACTTATGATAGGCATATCAGCTTCAAGAAGGAAATGTAACCAGTTGCGTATTTATATGGGGCCAATCTTCTTGCAGGGGATAGCGATTCCTTCCCAGAGGCCTTGCTACAAGGGCTTTACGTAGGGGAGGACCATGACCAAGTGCAGTGGCAATGCCCAGGAAGAGCTCACCCATGGTAGAAAGCACGACTGCCCAGGTCCTGGGCAGAGCAGACCCCACACCCTAGTGGGAAAATCCTACTGTCACTAGGGTTGTCCGGGCTCTTGTGAGCATCCACATAAGCCATCACCGCTTCTCTGTTTATTTATTGCTGCTGTGGGCAAGACATGCCAAAACACATGTGCTTACCCTTGAGCAAGTCATGTTTCTGTGCCCTGTCTAAGAGCAGGAGCAAGTGACTGCAGATGTATAACAATTTACCCATCCTGAAGGAGATTCCCACTAATTCTTCCTCCTGAATGATCAAGGTCTGTAGAGAGAAATAGAGTGAAATTGTCCCAGATGCTTCATTCGGCACAGAGCGGACTAATGAACTCAGAAACCCCAGAGCAGAGGAGGCTGAAGTGTACAAGTTTAGGTTGAGTCTGAGAAAGAAATATGACTCGTGGGAAGTGTTTCTCCAGGTGTTGGAAGGAAAGAGCTTCTAAAAACAGCTCTATAAACAGATCTCAGTATCTCCTCCATTGCCACCATTTGAGACCTGAGAAGGCTGGGTGAAAAATCTCTAGGGGACAACAGGACAGAGAAGCACTCTGCTCCCCGCTACCCATGAGGAGGAGGAAGGGAGCAAGGACTGCCCTTGGGACATCTATCACCCCTGCTCCCTCCATGGGTCTGTCCCTGCCATGGTGCTAACTGGAGCCACCCCCACTTGGTGACCTTCATCCACCTCTGCCCCTCCAACAACTCCTACTCTTCTTTGGAAAAGGTGCCATTAAATGGCAGTGCTGAGATGGATGAATTACGCCAGCTCTGTGCTGGGACAAAACAGCTTGAGGTGGCTCGGTCCTCTCGCCAGGGTGGCTCATAGCAAGGTATTAACAGGTTTCCTGGCAGTTACTTCTGGAGATCAGAAGAACTGGCATCCAAGGAAATGTTGTTTCTTAACGGGTAACTCTTCCCGCAGCATATCGAGAAGAAAGCAATATTTATAGCTTGTGGGAGGCAACTTCAAGGTCAGCTGGGGTCTGGCTTGTACTCAGCCTGCCCACAGCTGCTTTCCCTGGTCAAAACGCCCTGAAAAGCCCAGGGAGACCAGCCAGGGCTGTGCTGCAGAGGTACGACCCAGGCGCTGGAAAGCTGCAGAGATGGTGTCTTTGGAGAGCGGGCTGCATCTGCATGCAGGCTGAGCAGCTAGAGGAAGCGTCCCTGCGTGGGGTCTGGTGGACTCATTGTACTGCCAGTCACTATTCTCTCTGACTTTGCTCCTGCTCCCAGGTTGATATATCCAATATTAATGAGGCATTTATACTCCATCATGGAGCCCTCTAAGAACATGCATTTACTCCTAATGGGAGTGTGCTGCTAAATTAATTAATATAATTTTAATATATTGGGGCGGGGGGGCTGGGGGAGAGGATGATGTATAGCAGGGATTTTTTTCTTCCTGTCTGCAGCGATATAGCAAACAGCAGCAGGCTGGGTACTTCATGCTGCCCGTGGTCTGGCTCATCAGCACGGTTGGCTATAAGTAAGCAGGAGTATGTGCTCGCACAACATCACGTGCTTCTCAGACAACTCTGGGAATATCAGTGACATGGGAAGCAACAAGAGTATCGGTAACACTAGGACAAAGGGAAATTAACCATGAGCTGGTGGAAACCACAAAAGGAAATACATTTTCTACTCAAACGGTCTTTCCTGAGTCAAATGCCCAAGTTGGAGAGTTTGTTCACCTGCAACATTTGTTGTCACAGATGCTAAAACACAACTGTAGCCAAATCCATCATGTCTCGCATGTTTGGTGACTTCCATTTCACCAGCGTGGGTGGGTACCTTGCCCCCAACATGGAGATGAAGAACCGTTATGTTGATTCATCCCATGTGCTGGAGAAGACAGTTCTTGCTGCTCTAAATACTGAAGGATTACAAGTCTTAGAGACAAATAATGGGAGTAAAGACTCCTCTAGGAGGAGCTCAGCTGAAAAGGAAGCTCAGGCTCACAAGTGTTTATTTCACATAAGCAAATAATAAAGAAAAACCCCCAGTGTGTGTGCATGCACTGTAGTAGAAGCAGAACAGCACGGACCTAGAGGCATATCTGGCCACAACTATGCAGAGATTTTAAAACACACAGGCACACAGACCCAAGCTGGAGATCTTCTCAGCAGAACAGACTTTCAGGGACGTGCAGAATTATTTCCCTATAGTTTTGCATTACAACCTTGCAGGTCTTTTACGCTGGGATTTCGATAATGTTATCTCGTGAGGGAAGGGAAGTGCAAAGTGCAAACAGGCTGAGATATCACAGACAATTTATACTCTGCTCACCGAGGCTCTCGCTCTTGCAGCACGCTCCTCCAGAAGGCAGCAGCAGCAGCCAGTTCTGCGCATCTAATTTGGAAGGGTTTGGAGGGAGGGACAAAGGATCATCTGTGCATCTTTTCGGTATGAAGCCTGCTATTACCTGCCTGCTCAGGATGTTATCATTGCTCTCAGGAAACATGCCTGGACTGCAGAAGTGGCATGAACTGCATTAATTCTGCCCAGCACTTGGGTATTCAGTACCTCCTTTGTGCTAATATTTACTGCGCATAATTGTATCACAGAGGCGGACGCTGGACGTTTCGGCGGCTACGCAGGGAACATTTGGAGATACAGCTCCTAAGGGCAGGGAGGAGTTTTGAGATTCAAGGACGTGCATTTTAGAACGGGTGGGTCAGTGCACAAATCATTTCACCATAGAGATATGAACTGTCATTAGGTTTAAGAGATGGAGGTGAGTTCATCCACCTCCTACAGATTTTCAGGGATCTCTAAAAAAAAAATTTATTTGAGGTTGAAATGGTGCTCATTCCCTCACAATGTGTAAAGATTTCCTTGTAGCCCTCATGACTTATTGTTTTCCCCTTTTTTTTCTTTTTAATAGTAGTGTACATTTTGAACCATGACTCACTGCAAGAGGTGGAGCTCGTGGAAAACTCTCTAGCTGAGGAGTGACAGAAAACAGCACAAGCCCTGCTGGAGAACGCACATGGTCTCAACATGGAGAGCAAACCACATAAGACAATGCTGTTATTCTCTCCTGTCTCCATCAGCTCAGAGTCTGGGGTCTGCCCCGTCTCCCACCAAGGACTCTGGCCAAAATCCCAGCGACCCAGTAGTTGCCGGGGGGGTCTCTCCCAGCACATCCTCATGCTGTCTCTGTGTCAGGACCCACCTAAGTTCTCACCAGCGCCGACCGTGCTGCACCTCAAAATCCTCAGACAGATGAACACTAAAACTTCCCCCCACCCCGCCCTGCGTGAATTCAACAAAGAAATGCTTCTCCTGCAGCCGTGCAGAGCTCACCTTCACCTCTCTCCAGGAGACCTGAACCGGGAGACGTCTGACCCGGCACAGGGAGGGGTCCCAGGTGCCGGTGAGCTCCGCGGCGTTGCAAAACGGCAGCTCCGGCCCCCAG
>NW_010526715.1:0-7260 GCF_000687285.1 Phaethon lepturus
TATAATTATTATATTAATAAGCAGGCTGAGAAATTACATACTTCAGGGTTGTGTTTCTAAGCAGACTTTAAATCTTAAATTTTCACCCAGTTTACACAGTTTTTACAAGTAAATAGTACTGTCAAATAGACCAACTGCTTCAGTGAGCTTATAAAGAAAATGAATGCTCCAGGCTAGTCATAGTAAAAAAAAAAAGAAAAAAAACCATATTGGATACTAGCACCATGAAAAAAGAACTGAAACAGACACAAGTACAGAATGAAAGTTATCATAAATAACAAACTAAAAGTTTCAGGTCATATTTCCATTAGACTCACAAGCAGGTATAAATTAGGTAGTCCTAGTTTTCTGAAGTGGCCAAGGATTTGATGTTATTGTTTTCCTTTTGTTGGTTTGGTTTTGAATCTCTGTTTTCCAAGTTTCCCATGTGCTCAAATGCCCCATTTGTGTTGCTGTGAGGGTTTGACTAATCTCTTAGTCATTAGTAGAATGATGACCACTGATGCAACCTCTTTTCATAAATACTAAGCACTCCTTATAGCTTTCCTAGTTGGCTGCAAAGAAAAATGATTTATCAATTAACAAAATGACAATAACAACATAAGAATTTACTTCACTTTAAAATGTCATATTAAATTCATGTGTGTATATTACACAATGCAATAGAGAGCAAGAAGTGTTACTGAAAAAAAGGAAAACAAAAAAATACTAATTAAAAGAAAAACCATCTCAATACTATCACATATAAATATTATATATTAATTGTCATTTTATTTTAGAAAGTTCACTTAGGAAGTCACTTTCTGCTCAGGTACTTTCACTGAAATCTGGAAATGCGAGCAGCCAGCTAAACTCTTCTCTCTGCTCTGTTCTCTCAGTTTCAAATAATTCATCCCTCTGGACGATCTCTTAAACTGACACAGTTTGGTCACATTCCAGCTGAGGTGCAAGCAGGAGCAGAATCTGCTCGACAGTTGAGCATCTTCATTTATGAGTTGCTGCTGTTGCCATGAAACTCCTCAGCAGCTGCACATGCAGTCTAGGCAGGCACTTCCAAGACACAAGGCAGAGGCAGCAAACATGCAAAAGTGTCTAATCAGCTTCATATTGCTCCTAAGCATATACATAATAGTAAAAGATGAGCAGAATAAAATCAGCAGAAAATAAACTAGGTCAGCAAAGCCTACACAGCTTTGACATCCTTGACTTTAAGAATCCTAAATTGGAACATGTGGATGTAATTAATGCATGAGTGACATCAAACCATGTTTGCTTATTTTTTCCAAATACTACATCTTCAAAAAGGCTGAGATAAATGGTTCACAATGTTCATAAAAATTATTTGACCTGAATGGAATAGGCACTGCTGATAGTGTAAGGAGAAAAGATGGCAATAAGAAGCAAGGTGAAAGCCGTGAAGCGCACAGCCATATTAGCATGCTGAACTTTTCAAACCGTGACAAAATTATTCTTTCAATGCCTGTTTCTTCAATGCAATATCAGATAGAATTCCTGCACAGTCTCTAATCAACCATGACCTAAAATCAAGTTACCCTTGTGTGAGGCTAGAGGTACTGGACGTTATAGTGTAGCTTAATGCAAAATGCACATGTAAAGTATATATTTCATTCAAAAATAGAAGAATTATACCTGGTGCAGATTGACTTTTTTGTAAAATTTTGTCTTTAATTTCATCATCATATATTATCCCTGGGAAATAGCTTTCACTCCTACCCATGATTAATTTAGGCTTCCAAAATTGTAATACATTTTTGAAAGATATCTTTGGGCCTATTCTGCCAATAACAAGAACTGGGCAATTAATTCAACCTATGCTGTTTTAATCTGTTCCATTAACAAACAAGTGAAGAAGTGAACAAAAAAAATCTTTCTGAAAACAATAACAATTATACACATAGTGTGATTGTTGTTGACATTCCCTAGTATTTATTAGGGAATATGTAATATTAATGGATAACTAGAATGGCTCAATCTAAATAAAAAAAAAAGTTCAATTCAAAGCCATCTAGTCCAGCAGTCCAGTAAATTAACACCTAATTGCTTGCAGGGAATCAGCTAAATGTAGTCATTAGAGTTAGGCAGAGTCCCAAATGAGCGGTTGTCACCTGTCTTGTTTTTCA
Source organism: Phaethon lepturus (assembly GCF_000687285.1). NCBI lineage: Eukaryota > Metazoa > Chordata > Aves > Phaethontiformes > Phaethontidae > Phaethon > Phaethon lepturus. The sequence goes on from NW_010526715.1 coordinate 2,142, forward strand.
GAGGTTCTGAGCCACTGGCTTCAAGTTTGAAAGTGTTCCTAGCCTTTCTTTATAAAAACTTCCTTTGATTTTAAGGACTAGATTGGAAAATTTCCTGATGGGCAGAAACAGGATAACCCTTAGCCAGAGCAAGTTGTAGCTTGCTTTGATTCACCACAAACAAGAGGCTGCAGATGCAGATTGAATATACAGATTCAGAAAGGAATTAGGCAAATTCATGGGAAGTAGAACTATAAACAGACACTAACAGGAATCGGCAGAAATATACCCTCTAGCATCCTTAATGCAATGAATGGATGCTGAGGGAGTGCAAAGATAATCAACCACAAGTAATAGCGAAATTCAGATCTTTTCTATAAATACTGCCTCCCATTGCCTCTGTCAGGCAGAGAACTCCAGGCAAGATGGGCCATGTTCTTAGTTGTGTTTCCGATATTAATTTCTATTGCAATCCTTCCCAAAACAAAATGCTAGGAATGGGAAAGAGCTGGGATAAGAAACCAAGGGAAGAGAGTGGGATAGTCACCTCTGTTGCTTCTTTGTTTCCAGAAGTTATAAAGGGTACATAAGAGTAATTGCTGGAGTGGAGGACAGCCTCCTCCCTTTCAGCAGACACAACACACTTCCAGTCTTCCTGCAGTAGCCATCAGAGTCAGACAGGCTTTGCAGATCCTTGTTGCAAAAAGTGCAGTCTTTTAATGAAGGATGAATGAAGAGGTGAGGAAAATATGCTACAGGGAGGAGATGGTGAATGAAAGAGATGCATTTAGCTTCTCCAGGTAGTTTACAAATAAGAAATACAGTCATCAGCCCTCTGAGGGCTGTATTGTGAATGGCGGCTACTGAATGCAGAACACCGTGGAGTGTCTGTCCACTTTATTGTGTTCCCTAATCTGAGTTCTCTAGGTACTGCAGCTTCAGTTACTGGTACTGAAGAGCTTTGAAACAACAGAGCTAAAATGTTGACAGTATCGCAATTTTTATTAATCAGTTGCATTTAAAAATAATGAAAACAACTGGTTTTATTAAATGCTCAGCAGAATATAAAGTGTGCTTTCAAAAGTTATACATTTTGAGACTGTTCAGCTATGATATAAATAAATACATTATTAACTGTTAGGAGTTCTGTTCATACTACATTAACTTTGGTTTGGTATGTTTTTATATTAAATGAAATGGTTCACACTGATACATTTATGAGATGAAAAATGAATCATTTTTTTATGACACTCAAAGATCTGTGAGAATACAAAGAAGTTCCCTTAGTCCTTTAGATTTTTCTGAATAGTCTGTAGAAGGGGAGCACTTCTTCACAGAAAACATTGATGACCAGATTCTTTTCATACTTTGATTTAATAACTGCAAATCTGGGCTAACATTGTACATGGATTTAAATAAGAACTTGTATTTTCAAAGTCTAGCACTGCAAAGCCGTTGCAACCACTGTTAACTGTATTGCATGTAAATGTTAAAGGCTTTTTTGTGTGTGTGAGAGAGAGATCTGAATCACTGAAAATATGGTTTGAATCTGACATTCTGGCCATACTCCTATGTCCACATGCCCCACTAAAATAAGATCAGTCATTTTGCCCATAGGAGACTGTTTGCACACCACAACTATTAACTTTGTCTGCAAGGTTAATGAACTTCCTAAAAGCTGATGTCTTTGTCCATTTTCTTGCTATACATATGTTACGCTGATACCATCGTTACTGTTCTGCTAAGTGCCCGTGTAATAAGCACACAACATCTTGTAAGTTGACTTCTCTTCAAGAAGGGAAATGGAAAGGCATCGTGGTCATAACTTAGTACACATAAACTTAAGCACTTCCTACAGCAGCCCTCGAAGGAGGGCTGTTTTGTGCCCAAAGAGCAGTTCTGTATCAAGACTTGTTTCTAACCAAAATCCCAAGGCATTCAGAGAGTATCTCTCCTGCTCCTTCTTCTTGTGATGCTATTTGTCCACGAAAGCTTGGGGGGAGAAAAGCAGTCAATCAGTGACACCAACAGAAAAGCTATCCCATGACTCAAAATTTCTTCTTATGGTAAGAAAAGATAACTTCAAAAACAGAAGAAATATCTTCTGGTGTTACTTCTCATCCCAATACACTTGACAACTTACATATATAACTTCTTCCCTCCACTGTTTTTTGTCCTTAAACTGTGTTTATATACTTATAATGCCATAAGACCAATAGTATTGATATTTTAGCAGAATAATCATGTATGATAAAATAGTCTGACGCTTAGAATTGCATCTATTTATGATCAGTCTTCATGTTGGAGTACACTACTACTTCTACTTGGATCAGCCCTTTCCAACAGCTTATCAAGGAGAAAAAACAAGCAAAGGGCTCTGAAGCAGAAGGATTCACACCCTCAAAAGGAGACTCTAGAGGTATAAAACAGGGTGAAAGGTGAATGGGGAAGAGTGATCCTATTTCTAAATACTTTTTACCCACATGATACATCCTTCTTCCTTCTAGCCTTTCTTTTCTGTTGTTTTTTTAGTCTCTCCAATGCACTGTTTACTATTTGTTATACCCAGTCATAGTGGTGTCTGTCATACATCTGCATAGTATTCCTGATTTGGAGCTTATGAACTCTAGACAAAATGCTACTCTTCTTTTTCTTGGCTGACATGAAGCAGGATGACCACAAAGGTCCATTTTCATTTGGCTGGTACAGAGCAGATGGGACACAACAGTGTCTCCCCACCTTTTTCTTTTATTACCCATAGACTATCCAGGAGCTCCAGAGCTTCTTGTACAGCCACTGTGGTGCAGGATGGTCTGGTGTGAGGCTTATCTTGTTCTAGTGCATGGGGTTATGTCCCAGTGAAAAATCCGCCCATTGCATGGTAGCCAGCTAGTAAGAGCTGTCTACTAAGAGCCCCTCTGTTGGAAGCCCTAGCACAATATGCTGGGCAACTGGTGTAGTAGCAATAGGCTGGTGGTGCTGTCCCACAAGGGCAATGCTGGAATTACTGGTTGTGGGGATGGCTAGCAGAATATGTGCTTAATGCAAGCCCCCATCTTTGACCTTTCTGGAAATTTAGCCATGCATGTTACTATCTTCCTAAATTCATTTGTGTTCCTAAGCCTGCGGGTAGGTCTTCAGAATGAAGAAACACGCATCTGAATGGGGCCAGATCCCTAGCTAGTGTATATGCACACTGAAAACAATAGATGTGAAAAATGGCTCTGTCTATGCTAGAATACATTCTGGGTTTAAAACTGTATGCCATTTGTCATTTAAATGAATTAAAACATGCCCTGGTTTTGTCTGTCATAGCAGTCTGTGACACCCATCACTGTAGTCTGTAATTCTGCCTATCACTTTCATCTGTTTTAATCATTTCTACCTGCTTCTGAATTTTTAATCCCCTTTTTGACAATTCTAAGTAATTTATTTTCTTCTGGTACTTTAATTAGTAGTTTTAGTTCCTGCGGAATTCTTGCTGACTGAATTGTGCAAACCTTCACTTGACAGGAAGAGTGTAAGCAAAGAGAATTTTAACTAACAACAGTCAAAACTACTGCATTTCCACTACAGCATAAAAGCTAACTTCAAAGATGAGAAGAAAAAAAAATACAATAGGGGCTTCAAATATTATTAATGCTGTAATTGGATCCTGTATCAATAAAAGTGATTCTGTCATTCATTATGGAAAGACAACATTTACTGTTGCATGCTTATTAAATAATCTTTTGGAAGCCAAGGCTACACACCCTCATATCTGATAGATGGTATTGCATCTTGGAAATACTCCTGCAGCATTCATATGGCATGTTTTTCTAACTTACAGCACTCAGTTCCATGATAATCAAGTCACAGAAGCTAAAATGACCAATTTAGAGTCTAGAATCAAGTCATGCTATTACCATACCCATTGCACTAGTACTAAAGCCGAATGTTCATACTGTGCAACACAGTAACATCTAATAAAAACCTTCAGCTGCCACAAATTTTTCACTTACTGTGTTTTCAAATTGTTATTTTGTATGACATTTAACGATTCAAAAACAGTGAACAGAGCAAATGTTTTCAGAGACCTGAGAGAGTGGTTTTGGTTTTTGGTGTTTTTTAACATGACTGCAGCTATTTGATTGCTCTCTCCATCTCTGGAATTTAATTTTCTTTAGAGTTCCATGTGAATTACTTTCAACATATGTCTGGGATAAGTAGATTTATGTGTAGATGATAAAATCTAATTGTGAAATGACTTTTTTTAGGATTGTGGATGCAGTTTTTTGGAGATGTATAAGTGAGATGCATGAGCAGAAAATTATGAAAAGTAAAATATCTATTATGTAGGATTTTACTTGTAAAATTTATTAATAAGTGAATTCCATACAAATAGCTTCATTTGATTTAATGAGAAAATACCAGCAGTAGATTATATGAGAGAAAAGGACGTTTTAAAGGAACATGTTTATAGGCTGAGTTCAATCATGTTTTCTAAATGTGAAAAATCACTAAGATTGATTGAATTATTCAGAGGGATTTGAAGTTAAGCTCATATTTAAGTGTCTTGCTGAACTGAAGAACTGAAAATAAACTTTTCAGTAACGGCATTTTTTCAAATTAGAAATTAAAATAGAGGGGGTTTATTTATTTATTTACACGTAAGAGGCTTAGTTAGTCCAAAAGCATTAGAATTAAACTTAGAGCAGTATATGAAAAAATCAAGTTACAAACCCAATGCCAAGAAATATGGTTACATCAAATTTCATATCACCTATGCTCAAGTATTAAATAATTTTTATTTTTTTTTTTAACGATTAAGGTGCCTTTGGAATTTTATAATCACAGAATCACTAAGGTTGGAAAGGACCTTCAAGATCATCAAGTCCAACCGTTAACCCAATGCCACCATGCCCCCTAAACCATGTCCTGAAGCGCCACATCCACACATTTTTTGAATACTTCCAGAGATGGTGACTCCACCACCTCCCTGGGCAGCCTGTTCCAATGCTTGACCACTCTCTCAGTGAAAAAATTTTTGCTAATATCTAGTCAAAACCTCCCCTGGCACAACTTGAGGCCATTTCTTCCTGTCCTATCACTAGTGACTTGTCAGAAGACATCAACACCCACCTCACCACTACCCCCTTTC
>NW_010526716.1:0-19232 GCF_000687285.1 Phaethon lepturus
TGGAAGTGTTCAAAAAACATGTGGATGTTGCGCTTCAAGATATCATTTAGGGACATGGTGGTGCTGGACTAATGGTTGGACTTGATGATCTTGAAGGTACTTTCCAACCTTAGTGATTCTGTGAACATTCAAAGCAAACAGTGGACTTCAACCTGTCCTAAACAAAACTTAAGATTTTTTTTTTTTAGCTCAAACTTCTCCGTAAGTAGTCAGGCAGTTTGTACCCTACTGTCTCATAAAATTAAAGAGAAGCAGCAGAATATGGGAAGCATGAATCAGCACAGGACACAGAACCCCACTGAAAAGTGTTAGTCAAACATATCATATGTACACATATATACCGCTAAAATGAGACACCTAACTACTAAGATTGATAAATTGAAATTTAGTAGGCTTCAGAATGCCTAAGAAAAAAAGGCAAATTAAACAGAATGGATGTAATTTTTTAAAAGGGAAAAAATATCATATCTATAAACTAGCACAACAGGGAAGGGGGCAGCAGCAAGGTCATACTTAATGGTATCTTATTCAGCACTGCCATAGCTGACAGCCAGCTTCAACTCCATAAAATCAGAATTATGCAGATGGTCACAGGCTGGATCAAGAAAGCAGCTGCTCCCTCCCTAGCACACCCCAACCAGGGGCAAGACATACTTTTACATCTGGATCTAGCTGAGAGTAACCACCTGCATCACTCCATGGCTAATTCCCCTATAGCTTGGAAGTGAAAGAGAAATGGAAACACAGAAGAGCATTCAGATTCAACATCTAGAGAACAGGAGGCACATCCTTCACCCTAGCAGACAGAACAATGTTTTGTGGTATAGACATGGGCTCATGGAAAAATCTCACCTGCCCTGCAATTATGTTCTCCTCAGTGGCCACATCCTTTCTTCCAAAACCCATCTGAGAGATGAAGCTTGCTTCCTTTGTAAACTGCTCTATGACCCCTTAAAAGGCTTTAAGTACGTTAATAGCAAGAGGATGTCTAAAGAAAACATTGGACCAATACTTGTTGAAGATGGTCATCTGACTAATAGGGATGAAGAAAAAGCAGAGGCATTCAGTGTGTTTTTTGCCTCAGTCTTTAGTAATACTGATAGATCTTGGGCTGCCCAGTCCCAAGTCAGAAGACCATGAGTGTGGCAACAGTGACTTTGCAGTTGTGGACACTGAAATTGTAAGGAACCAGCTCTATCAGCCAAATGTTCACAAGTCCATAGGGCCTCATGGTATTCATCCCAGAGTTCTGAAAGAGCTAGCGGATGTTATGGCAGGACCCTCTCTATCATCTACCAAAGGTCTTGGGACTCTGGGGAGGTCCCTGCTGACTGGGAGATAACCAGTATTCTTACAATTTACAAAAAAGGCGTGAGGGAAGACCCAGGGAACTACAGACCTGTTAGTCTAACCTCAGTTCCTGGGAAAATTACGGAGAAGATTATACTGGGTACTATTGAAAAGCATTTAAAGAATAAAAAAAATTATCAAGCACAGTCAACATGGGTTCACAAAGGGAAAGACCTGTTTAACTAATTGGATATCCTTCTACGATAAGGTCACCTGCCTCATGGATGAAGGGAAGGCTGTGTGTGGTTTTTCCTGGATTTTAGTAAGGCTTTTGATACTGTCCCTCACAGCATCCTTCTCGACAAGTTGTCCAGCTGTGGGATGAGCAGGTTCACAGTGTGCTGGGCGAAGAACAGGCTGAAGGGCAGGGCTCAAAGGGTTGTAGTGAATGGGGCTACATCTGGCTGGCAACTGGTCACCAGCGGTGTTCCTTTAGGGTTCAATTCTAGGGCCAGTTCTGTTCAATATATTTATCAATGATCTGATGCAGGAGTCAAATGCACCATTAGCAAGTTTGCTGATGATGCCAAACTGGGAGGTACTGTTGACTCCCTTGAGGGACAAGAGGCCTTGCAGAGGGATCTAGATCTGTTGGAGCATTGTGCTGTGATTAATGGGATGAAATTTAACAAGTTGAAATGCTGGATCCTGCACCTAGGATGGAGTAACACCAGGCACAAGTATAAAACTGGGAGATGAGTGGTTGGAGAGCAGCCCTGCAGAAAAGGATCTGAGGGTGCTGGTCGACAGCAGGCTCAACAGGAGCTGTCAGCAGCGTGCCCTGGCAGCCAAGAGGGCAAACCGCATCCTGGGGTGCATCAAGCACAGCATATCCAGCTGGTCAAAAGAGGGGATTATGCCCCTGTATTCAGCACTGGTGCAGCCTCACCTTGAGCACTGTGTGCAGTTCTGGGCTCCACAATTTAAGAAGGATGTGAAGGCTCTTGAATGCATCCAGAGGAGGGCAGCAAACCTGGTGAAAGGGCTGGAAGGGAAGTCCTATGAGGAGTGGCTAAGGACTTTGGGCTTGTCTAGTTTGGAGAAAAGGAGGCTGAGGGACGACCTCGTTGCTCTCTACAGCTGCCTCAGGAGGGGAAGTGGAACAGGAGGTGGTGAGCTCTTCTCCCTGGTATCCAGTGACAGGACACATGAGGATGGTTCAAAGCTGCACCAGGGAAGGTTCAGACTGGACATTAGGGAGCATTTATTTACCAAGAGGGTGGCCAAGCCCTGGAACAGGTTTTTTAGAGGTGGTTGATACCCCAAGCCTGTCAGTGTTTAAGAGGCATTTGGACAATGCTCTTAACATGCTTTAATTTTTGGTCAGCTCTGAATTGGTCAAGCAGTTAGAAGGGACCTGCAGTGACCATGTAGTCCAACTGAAATAGTCTATTCTTATAAACAGTTCTCATATGTACATGCTTAAGTATGCATGTAGATATTTATATTATTGCAGTTTAGTTCTCACTATTTAAAGCCTTTCATATCTCTAGATATAGCTATAGATACACATCTCTCTGTATACACAAAACATTTATAAAGGTTCAATACATACAGACTGGAAGATATTTGTGAATAAAGTGGGTTTTTTCCCCAATTTGAGAGTCTCAAAAAGCATTTAAGTTGTTTTTAGACAGATGTAGGTATCATACAGATTAATCATTAAAGAGCCACCATTTATAAAATTAAAACTCAATGGAATTAAAGAGTGACTCGTTACAGCTGACCTATGGGGTTCAATTAAGGACATCACAATGTAAAGAAATAAGGAGGGTAAGAAGGGAAGAAGAGAAATGAAAGCATTTTTAACAGATGAAACATGTATTTTATTATTCCATTTAACATCCCAGCTGGAGAGCTATTCTTGAAAAAGATTAGCATACTCTAGTATTAACTATATGGTTCAAGTTTGTCACAATTTCTCAAGGTTCTCCCCCACTCCTGTTTTTAAAGGGCCAGATGAGACAGGCAGTTTTGTTTGTTTCTTCTGGGTCTTTTTTGTTATTAACATTTTTACTTATAAGTCAGTTAAACTAAAGCAGTTTTGCATGGATCTGTGACCTCAAATCTCATTCAATGTAGAGGAGCTTAGCAGTTTAGGAAGATCAAACAAATCACAGAAATCCAGAAGTATGTGAAATAAAGTCCATTTTTTCTTTTGAAGAGAAGGTTGAAGTGGCTTAGAGCTATCATGGCTGCTGTTACCGTAAGATTTTTATGGTTTCAATTAAGACCTGTTTTCATAAAAGGGAATTTTAAAACTACTTCTACTTCACACTGTTTAATATGCGTAAGGAAAAGTACCAACTTCTTTATCCTAATCACATAATCCATCCAGGTTATCTACTGCTTTTCCATCAGACTCAACACCAAGCAGTTGATACCAACTCAAAATATCAGATTTGATTGTTCCCACTAAATATTCCCATGTATTCAATAATTTATTGAATTGAATCGGGAGGGGGAAGAGGCAGTCAGCTGCCACAAATGCAGCATCTTACAAAAGTAATCTCCATGAAGAGATTTTGAAACAGTGAAAAAAAAAAATCTTCATCTGATAACCAAGTCTAAGAAAACCTAATTCCTTAATGCATACAATACTGTATGTGTGTATATATACACATCCCAGGTCTCTCTTAACAGTTCATAATGTGATTGCAAATATGCCACCCTATTCTCTCTGTTTCTTGCCTGTGTCCCTTCCTCAGTCTTCCGACAAACATAAAATATCCACTTCAACTACATTTTCAAGTCCTCTATTGAACATTTTGAAAACTACAAATAATGTAGACTATTTTCAAGAACTAAATACAGCTTTACATCATGTAATATGCAAAATATCTTGACTCTAGAAAAAAAAAAAACACCAAACCTTAACTCTTTTGGAACAATGGCAAATGGCTGCTGAAAGGCATGGGCCGCCAAGAAATCCACAGGTTTTTTGGTTTGTTTGGTTTCATTTTTTTTTTCTATTTGAAGAACAAAAGCTATTCTCTTTAACACTATGTAGAGAGGAGTGGAGGCACAGAACATATCACAAGGAAAGAAGCATGCCATGTCCCAAGGCAATACCACGCCTGCCCGGGCAGCAGCTAACAGCTCCAAAGCAACGTGTGGCTTACACTCAGAATGGAAGCAACCAGATTTTTTTATTATTACCAACCACTCTGCTGTGGGATGGGAAGAAAGAGAGAAGGGACAGCAGTGAATCTGGCACAGCTTCAAATCGACCTCTTCCCATCTCCATATAGGAAAGCACAAACCACACAATGCTTTGAGGCTCCAGCTCCACTTCCCAGAGCCACACATTGCTTCCTCTTGTCCTCTTCATTTAACAGCTGTTTGGCACTGGGAAAGGCACAGTAGAGGAACAGAAAGGGAGGTTCAATTAAAATTTTAAGAACTACTGATATTCAGTCCATTTGCTTTTGCTCAAAGACCACAAGCACATGCACTGCAGATGTGTGGAAGCTAGCAAGTAAAGCCACACCAGATTGAGAACTCGCTGCCTTATCTTTACTCTTCTACCACAAGTGACCTTGGTTTGAAATGCTCATGTAGGTCTTCATAGGTGACCTCTATGACCAACATGTGGTGAGGTGGTACAAGCACCACAATCATCTGAAGCTGACCACTCATGTATTACAGATTACAAAATTCCTGGCAAATACTGCATTGAGTACATTGAACTAAAACAGATGATCCAAGAAAGTCATGGAACTTTTGTTTTGGAGTTTGGATTTTTTGGTTTTGGGGGGTTTGGTTTGTGGTTTTTTCCCCAAAGCCTCCTTTATGAGGAACCACTTAAAAGTATCACCCAACCCCACATAATAAGACTTTTCTTTCAGCATAGTACAGATGCATATTGGCTTTCTTATTTTAGCAACTCTTGTTGCAGATTACCATTGGAATCACACTTTTTTTTTCCTAAAAGAGGTTATTGTCCCAACACTTTTAAGATCCTATGTTTTCACAACTTACTGGCTGCTGAAATAATAGTATTTTCCATGAATTAGCAGCATAAACTGGCATTTCCATAAACTACTGGCAACACACTTCTTGTCTCACCAATTTTGCTCCTGCCATGCAGGTCCACTTTAGAAAAGTCAAAACATTTCAAACCAGGTTTCATTAATGATTTTCTCCTCTCTTTTGACATGCATGGAAGATCCAAGCTCAGATCTCAGAATTGCAGATACTCATTAAGTTTTTACTTTATTACACTCACATGTTTGGGACATTCACACCAATGGAAATGTAAAATTGTCATTTAAATAAGCCTAAGTTTCACCAGTCAACTAACTATATCCTTGATGGTTTGGTGTTTTTTTTTGTTTTTTTTTTTTTGTTTGTTTTGTTTTGTTTTTGTTTTTTTTTTTGGTTTTTTTTTTTTTAAAGAAACGTATCTGTGCAGTGAGATTTAACCGTGCTGCTGGCATACACAGAAGAAAACCAAAGGGAACAAAACCTTCCACCTACCTCATTTTCAAGAATGACAATAGTGCAGAGATGCCCTTCCCTTGAGGAGTAGCCTATTATCAGCTTAACATGTAAGTAACTAAATGGTCTGTACCAAAACTACTACTTTAAAGGGAATCTTGCAACTTTAATGTGGACAGCTTAAGCTATTATTAGGACCTGCCCATGTTCAAGTGCTTAAAAAATAAACAATCAATCAATCATCAGGACCAAGTAGGCAGTCATGGGGAGAGGGCAGTTTCCCAATAAAGAGTCACAGTAACAATAACCAGAATCCACACGGTGATCTTTGCCCTCATGTGGCCCACTGAAAGACTGAGGTTTAAGATTTTATAACTTGGATCAAGAAAGCTTTCTAGGTATAATCTCATTGCTATGAAAATAGTGATGTCCTCCCCTAAACATAAAGGCAAAAAACCAAAAGTAGAATAAAAAGTCCAACCACGCACCAGCACCAGTCCTCCACTGGCACTGTTTTGCTGCATTCTTTAGGCAATTAGATAAATGTTTTTGTACAAAAAAAAATACATTACATTGGATTGTACAATTAAGTGGAATTTTAATCTCAAAACTCCTCATCCATCGGACTCCCTCATGGACTCATCTGATCGCTTCAGGTTAGCCACTCTTTCTGCTTTTATTCAAGTAATTAACTAGTAACGGACATCATCATTTGAGTAATAACAAGAAGTACCACAATATCACATAAAATTTTGGACAAAAGGTCAATGGGATTTCCAGTATCAGCAGAGCTCTCTATTCCCCTACCAGTTTCTCGCACTTTGAAAAATGAACTTTAGGTAGAGTTAGGACTTGTCCTTGGGAGATTTAAACCCAGACAGACTATTACACAGAGCGATACTGCACTGGCAATGGGAACACACACAATACCTATTCCCACAAACAGACGACCTCTCCTCTCTAGCACAACCCTCCATTCCCTCTAGTGGGATTATGGCACTTTTTCTTAAACTGAGCCCAGTAAAATAAGATACAACTAATCAGGCCTAACCTAAGACTAAACTTTCCAAGTTCTTGTACAGCTGATAAATATATCTCTATTACATTCTAGTTTTTTATGAAATAGTAAACAGGCTTATGAGAAAAAAGTTTTAACATTAAATCTTGTACCAGATGCACTTCTGAAGAAATAAGAAGCTAAATAAAAGGGATTAACCAGAATTCAAACAAAAGCACATGAGAACACACAAGAGGCATACTTTTAGATTTCATGCCCCTTTGCAACTTGCATTCTTTGCCATTTCTTTCTGAACACCGATTTAATAGCTGGAAGTGATATTTTGCTATCAACACTAAATAGTTTTCATTCCCAAGCACAACCAGCTCTAAAGAAACGTATCTGTGCATTAGGAACACGAGATACTAAAAATAAAGAAAGAGTAGTTGAAAACTATTACTAGATCAGCTGAGTGATTTATAAAGTCTCTTTTTGGCTACCGAGAGTCTACCTGGCAGAGACTACTCATTAATAAGAACTTCACTTTCTCACGTCTTTCTTCGCTTTCTTTTAGAGTATCAGTATCTGTTCCAGGATGAGACTGCTGTAAATCCCAATCTTACGTAAAAGAGTTCACAGTTAACATTCTTTGTTTGAGGAGAAAGGGGAGGACAGGGTACCTGAAGCTACTGTATCCTTATGGGCCAGCTGTTCCATAGGTCACATCCTTTTCTATTCAGAATCACCAAAACTTGTTTCAAGCCTACAGAAAAATGTAATTCTTAAGCTTCCCACTTTGGCCAAGTTTATTCTTTTTTTAATACCCAATAAGAATTTGATTTAAATCAGTAAGTACTGCATGCTTTGAACCAGGAAAGAGAATCAACACCTCATTATACACCTCCAGAAATGAGCAGAAAAAGCATGGAAAGCATATTTTACAGAACACTAGTAATATCATGCAAATTAACTAATCCACAGTGGATTCTCCTGTAATTGAATGAACCTAGACAAACTTCTTCAGCTATCTGGGATTGTTCTATGCTGTATTTATTGTTCTGTAATGAGGCATGAAGAAAGTTATCTTTGACCAACAAATCTATGTTCACTGTTTAGACTGCCATCCCTTAGGTTCACGTAAGTTACTTTTATGTATTTTCTAATGCTTCATATTCAAAGTCATCAACAGCTGTAATTCTACCAGATGAACAAGAGTGGGGATGCTCAAACTACACGTTTATAGCCATGGGTCTTACTGTTAACATCACAGTTACTATAAGCATAAAATAAAGCTTTATTTATATCTGAACCTCAACATTTAAGTTTAGCTTTGAAAACCTTTAAGTTATTAAAGGCTGACTGTGTGCTTCTCAGAGCCCGGTAACGGCTGAGGAAAACTCTTGCCAAGCTATGATTAGCATTTAGCAGCTTAAGGGCTAACTGTGCTTGTTGTTTCAACCTTGACAACCAACTGTAAGGACACACCATTAAATTTAAGCTTCCAAAACCATTAACATTCGATTCTGCTGAAAATACAGTTTTACTACATGTTTTGAAAATAAAATCACTTTTTCCTCTTTTAGAAGTCCATGATGATGCTAGACATATGGTTGTTTTCCAAACAACAACTGTTTAAAAGAAAGAATACTCTTTCTGATGTTCCTGCCAAAAATAACATTCTGTGGTTTAAAAAAATCTGATAGTAGGCAGTTCACTCAGTTGAGGGAAGAAGGGTTTACATTTGGCAAGGATTTACATTTCATGTCTTGCATCTACTTCCCTCCATTTAAAGTTTCTTTGGGGATGAATGTGGCAGTGGGGAGGGTTTTTGTTGTGGTTTGTTGGTTTGCCTTTTTTTTTTTTTAAATCTCCAAGCATTTCACTCAAAAAAAAAGGGGATCTGTGGGTTTTACCAGAAATGACACAAAGCAGAAGTTCATCATACCACATTTCTTTCTTATGGGGAATACTAGGATTAGAGAGAAAGTTTGAAAGGGAAGTAAAAGAAGTCTTCAGAAGACGTGCACAGGAGAGAGTTTGCAGCAGGAGGAAGTGGAACAGAAAATCCAAATGAGGAAGTAGCATACAAAGAACATTAGCAGCTTCATCTTAAAATGTAGGACAGGGAGAGAAGTAGATGGATTTGGGGTTTCAGCTGCTGTTATCACAGGCAGCAAAAATACTACCTGCCCACTAAAGGCAGTTATTTCACTGCTTCCTCAATAGTCTCAGAATAAGAGAACTGGTAACATAAACATGTAAATTTGACTATATACTGCATAATACTACTATTTCTGAACATTTCAGAAAGCCGACAAGGGTTCAATCTGATACAATATTTGACTTATTCCTTCATTCATTTTACTAGACATCCATTAATAATCCACAGAAATAGTAACTGCACTGATTTACTAAGTGATGTAAAATATTTAGTCAACTTGAAGCATCTAAGAACAAAAATTCTGGAATTTCCCCAATCAGGGAATTTTAATTACCACTTCCCAGCAGTTTTTGCACATAGTTATAAGTCCCATTGAACAGAACCATGCCACTCTCCAAAACACAGAAATTCCTGAAGGCTGCTTAAGCTGCTCCAACATCAAGCCAACTAGTCAGACAACAGTTCAGCCAGCTGAGTGACGAAGAAGTATATCATCTCCCACACGACAGCAAGTCGTAGACTCATGGAAGCTCAGAGGCCCTCAGAATTGTTAGTATGGCAACCAGAATAACATTATTGCCAAGCATGTACCTTCTCTAGTAGAGCGGCAAGTATTTTAGAAAAATAAGGTCAGAATCCAAATTATCTTACAGTGGTATTTCAGATGCAGCTATTTCATGCTAATAAAAATCCTGAAGTTTAAAAATTCAACTGATTATTAGTACGCCAACATGGAAGCTTTTTGTGTTATCAAGAGTGCAAATCTAGCCCAGAAATTCAGCAACTAGACATGAAGATCTGTCTTTACAGCACTATTAGCTTGACCTATAACTAGGTGTTGCTTCTAATCTTATCTACGCACTTGTGCAAAATTACTCACCCTAAATCAAAGGATGCTTGAAATTTCAAGATAGTTTACAAGAGTATGAGCAATATTTGATGACAGAGGCAAACGTTACAATAGCTACGTTTCATCTAAGGGCTGGAAGACTATACCCCAGTGCATTCTCAGACACTCCTCTTGAAGGCATTTGTACCTCATCACTTCAACATTCAGGTATTTCATGCTTGCCATGCACAAGCTCTCCAACTCTTTACTTGCTACAAAGTGATTGCTACAGTGAAGGTGTACAAGACCGGCAGGATTTGAAGAATGGAGAGCTTCAAAAGAAGCAAGCTGACTGAGCTGAAGGAGACAGGATGTCCTCCATCTAGAAAAAAAAAATTAAGCTGCTGAAGTGCTAATTCCTGGTTCTTTCTGCCAAAAAAGGGTGGATAGAGAGCACGTGGCTTGCACGTGTTTTTCTAGCATAGCCTCGCAAATACCCTTCTACTACACAGTTAGATAACCTGAAACTGTAACCAAAGCACTTCTATGTCTGTACCAAGACATACTCTTCAAATGACTTCATTAACTGCAGCCCCACTCCAGGTCCTAAGCTGGCATGCAGAGGTTAAAAGGAACTTGAATATTCAAACTGTGTGCAAAGAAAAACAGTAATACATGTATGAGTGTCTTCAAACTCAGCATAAAAATCCAATGTAGGCTTCATTTAAAGTGACATGTTATCTCCTCCATGTTTGCAGCTGTTTAAGCATTCAAAGCAGCAGCCAACCTTTAAAAAGAAAAACAGTACTTTCCCAGGAAATAACTTTTAACAATAAACCAGTGCTGATATGAGTTCCAGAGAATTTTAACATTCTATAGAAAACTCAGCAGCAAGCTCTAACTGCTATAGAAGAACAAACTAAAAAGCCACATTTTCACTGAAGCCCCCTTCTAATTCAGAAGTTCAAACGTCTTTTCTTCATTTACATGTAATGAGGCAGAAAAAATTCTCAAAGAAGTGTTTCCAAAGGCTGTTTGAAGTTTCAAAATAAAACAAGCTTCCCAGGCCTTGTCTTGTAGCACACTAGTCCCCACAGCTGTCTGTTGGTCTATTAGGACAAAACCAAGTCCACAGCAGATGAATGGTTTTCCTCAGTATCATGGAATACTGACCTTTTCCACTATGGGATTTCAAAACAAACATCAAGAAATCAATTCCAGCATTCACTAGAATACTGTTAACATGTTTTGATATGTTATGCCTGTCACACATTACATACACAAGCTCTCCAACTATTACTTGTTACAAGAAAAGTGGTTGCCACTATGCAGATGCACAAGAAACCTGGCATCCATCAGCTGAAGTCTCTGGCTATGAGGAAAGTATGTGTCCTAATGCCATTTAATTTTCCAAGTCACAGGCATGCAAAAGAGAATCTGTTTACATCTTTACCCACCTTTTTATGAAGTGAATTATGGATCCAAGGGTTGTGTACTGCTCACTTGCTCTAACAGGCCTCTCCGCTCAGGTACACAACAGCAAGCCAAACACCACTGTCCTTACCTTACAGGACATCAGAAGCACAAAACAGAAGACAGGTTAGCCCTTTCTAACCTTCAAAGGCAGGCAGTGCAACAACAACAGCAGTGCTAGGTTGCAAGAAAAATCTGCTGGCGAAGGACGAGCGGGCAACAGTTGCATACATCAGCTATGACTACATATATTAAGTATAAACCCTCAAATAAGGGAACACTCAGACGGCCATTACAGCCATCAACACTGGAAAAAATTTCACCCCCAGATTCAATTTGATCCCCAGCCTCTACTAACAGTCCTGTCAATGGTGTCTCACTCTGCAGCAAGTGAGAAGCAGATAAGCTGGTGAAGCAACCCATGGAAGAAAGTCCTGATCGTCACATTTTATAGAATGTTCTCCACCTATAAATATGGCAGAGCTCCAGTAATTCACAACTTAGACTCATCTTTACACACAGCCTTAACATTATGTTCTCCTTGCACTGGCAACTAGACTTGAATTAAACTTTTTTTTTGAGATTATACATGCTTTTCAGTCTTCAATGATTAGGCACTTTGTTCACTTTTAGTTTCTATTAATATATCAACAACAAAAGGAAATATTTTTGCACACGCTATCTTCTAAACAGTCAGTGAAACTCAAGTCCTCTAAGACCTCTAAAATACTACTACATTATACCTTTCATGTTACCATAGAATCATAGAATATCCTGCGCTGGAAGGGACCCATGAGGATTGGAGTCCAACTCCTGACTCCACACAGGGCAACCTAAAAATGAAGCCACATACATAACAGCATTGTCCAAATGCTTCTTGAACCCTGGCTGGCTTGGGGCCACAACCACTTCCCTGGGGAGCTTGTTCCAGCAGTCTGATCATTCTCTCAATGAAGAGCTTTTTCCTAATAACTAGTCTGAACTTCCCCTGATGCAGCTTTCAGTCAAACCCTCATGCCCCATCACTGGGCACCAGAGAGAAGTGATCAGCACCTCCCTTTCCTCTCCCCCGCATGAGGAAGCTGCTGACAGCTATGAGGTCACCCCTCAGTACCCTCTTCTCCAAGCTGAACAAACTTAGTATCCTCAGCCACTCCTCATAAGTCATGCCCTCTACTCCTTTCACAATCTTTCACAGAATCACTAGGTTGGAAAGGACCTTCAAGATCATCAAGTCCAACCATTAGTCCAGCGCCACCATGTCCCCTAAACCATGTCCTGAAGCGCCACATCCACACGTTTCTTGAACACCTCCAGAGATGGCGACTCCACCACCTCCCTGGGCAGCCTGTTCCAATGCTTTACAATCCTCTCAGTGAAGAAATTTTTCCTAATATCCAATCTAAACCTCCCCTGGCGCAACTTAAGGCCGTTTCCTCTTGTCCGATCACTAGTTACTTGGGAGAAGAGACCACCACCCTCGTCGCCACAACCCCCTTTCAGGTAGTTGTAGAGAGCGATAAGGTCTCCCCTCAGCCTCCTCTTCTCCAGACTGAACAACCCCAGTTCCCTCAGCCGCTCCTCATAAGACTTGTGCTCCAGCCCCCTCACCAGCTTTGTTGCCCTTCTCTGGACACGCTCCAGCACCTCAACATCCTTCTTGTAGTGAGGAGCCCAAAACTGAACACAGGATTCAAGGTGCGGCCTCACCAGTGCCGAGTACAGGGGCACTTCATTTGTTGCCCTTCGTTGGACGTACTTTAAGATATTTGTATCCTCCTTATATTGTGGACCCCAAAAAATGTTGGTTTATTTTATTCTATCAACGACCTCTGCCTCCATCATCTACCAATACATTAAGAACATTAAACAGGCTTCGCAAGTCATGAACTGATTTAATCCAGGATACTACTGTATGCTAAAGAACACAGACAAATAGGAGCAGAAGTAGCAAATTACAGCATTCCAAGAAAAATATAACATCACCCCAATTCCTAACAAGGAGACAGAAGGAATGAAGAATCTCTAACACAGTAAGACAGTAAGCGTTCAGTATTAAGAGACATGCCTCTAAAAACCTAGGGCTTCCACACAGGTAACCCAACAGGAAAATATACGCAGCAGCCTTTGAGCGTGGTCATCCAAACAGTGCACTTCACCTCAACAAGATGCAGCAGCCTCTACACTTTACTAGCACAGCCCCAGCCCAAACAGCACCCTGTTTTAATATTTAACTGTTCAGCAAACAGCTTGAATATACAGTTACATGTGCTCATAGCCAAGCCAAGCACCTGAAAACATGACATTACCTTAGAAAGACTGCAAGAGACAATTTCAAGAAAATCTCAAAGAAAAAGGTTAGAAAAGGGTGAATGATGGCATAGTATTTCAGCATTCTTTACCTAGTGAAAAGTATCAAAGAGGATTACGTAAAATTTCAAATGTCTGAAAAATTATAATTGCTAGCAGCACTTGCTACATGGTTAAAGATTTTTTTTTTAATCTATCTCTTACATCATGCATTAAACAGCATTTTCACTATTTATAATTCAATCTTTCTTTCCCAGTTTTGAAGTTCCATCAGCAAGCAACACAAGGCTGACAGAGGACCTGAGAATCACCATAATATATATAGAACTCTAAAGCAAGTGCATATTCAGATACCAAAAACACTGCCCAAAAACACATTAATGCATAGTTACAACAGCCAAACAAACCTTAACTATCCTTTTACACCAGCACAGAAGGAAACATAACCACTGCATAAGCCTCCAAAAAGTCTGTCTGATTTGAACTTAATGGTGATCTATATTTTTCATCAATGTAAATTTATCTGTGTGTACTGCTGTGTAAATGAACAATGCTTGTTAAGAGTTTTACCACAATAAATTATTCTATGGTTTCTATACTGGGCAGGGATGTACAATAAAAGCTCGTACCAAAGAAACAGTGAAATAGAGTTTTGATTTATGGAACCAGAGAGAAAACAAACCACGCTGTAATTCTGTGCACAACATTTGAAAAATCTCTTTTTTCTTGTCCTGAAGAAAAATACATTTAAGTCAACCTAAAATTCTGGTTTTGACAGATTAATGGAAGTTACAACTGCCTTAGCATAGGCTACTTCTATTTATATCCATTACGATGACTGCAAAATATGAACTCAGAACAGCTCTACATTACCACTGATATCTATACATACTTTATCTAATGTCACTTACCAACATTTTAAAGGTTGCATCATATTCTGAAGACTATCATAAAACCTAAGTATCTACAGAATGTAAGATTAATTCAAAAACTAAAACAAAAATATCTGCATGCCAGCCACGTCCAAGACACTTATTTCAGCTGTTATTATGTTCACCAATAGCCAACTCTCTAACTCAATAGTCTGTGTCATTCCTTTCCAGTACTTCTTACTAAAACACTCTTGCAATGAGGTTTGCAGTTACGAACATTTAGAAGAAAACCTACACACTAAGTAGAATCTGTTTGATAGTATGCAAATGATGGGAAAATACTTTGCTCTACTGTTTTTGTTTTAGACTGACATCTGTGTTTAAAACAAACTCAAACATCAGTCAAGTTCAACCTGAATAACACTCAATTCTCCTGCTTCTAAAATATATATATGTCAAAATACAAAAGATTATTAACTCAGAGTTGAAGCATGCCTTCTCAAGTGGCACAAGCATAATGAATATTCAAAAACAAAATACTAAATTTGGCATAGAGATGTTCTACACTTAATAGAAACACACATTGTCCCCTATCACTGTATTTGGCTATCAAATCTCTAAGAATTAAGAGATTATATTTGTAACCGACAGGTAGGAAAGAGCTCGAAGAATCTTGAAAGAGAGTAACTAAAGTTCTGCTAATTGAGAGGTCCACCAAAAAAAAAAAAATACCAAACACATACAGCAACTGATTCTAGACCCAGACAATACTATTAGTTTAATAGCAGAATATTTCAGCATATGAAAGGAAAAACTAATTCACAATGTGTCAAAATTCCAAACACCTATAAATCCCTAAAACAAATAAATTTGCATTTGTTTTTTTTTTTAAAAGGCAAATCAACAAATGCTTACCATATTAACAAGTCTTCAACAAAAATTCTCCAGCTATCTCACCTGCCAAAAATAATCAAACAAGATAAGCTCCTAGTTTACAACCTAAGTGCACACAAAGAATTCTGTTTTGATCTCCAGCTGTTTCTACACACAAATGTCTTAATTTCTTCCCAAATGTTTTGTTTCCTCTTTTGGCAGAGGAAAAAGAAATGACATTTATCAGCAGCTAAAAATATTTCAGTTATCCGAGTTTTCAAAAGAGGGGTGAAAAACAACAGTGCTTTTCCAGTTAAAAAAACACCCCAGTGCAACATTTCAACAGCTTTTACAACAGGCTGGCTTCTGAACAGTTAGATCTAAATACATTAAGTGCGAAGGAAAGCACTCACAGGTTAGAGCTGAACAAATAAATCTGGTGTAACTTCAGGTTATTTTCATTATTACCTCTAAAGACAGACTAAGTTCTCAGGAGACAATGTAAGAGCTATAGCAGTTCTCCTACAGAGCTGAGGCTCAAGATGCCTCAATTTAATTCTTAGTCGAGTTGCAGATTTTCTTCCATTATAGGTATTCCGTATATGAGTCTTCCATATGGAGAAGTAGTTAATACTCACCCTCTACCTCTTGCTCTGTTCTTTTAAGAGAATAAGCAGTTACAATCTGTGACCCGTAGTACTCCTCATACAAGGAAGTTTCTGAAGGCAATGTACAGTTGTATATAACATTGGAAGACACATATTTGTAATCTGATCCTATTAATGATCTTCATATACTGAATGACTTTAAGGTTAGAGAACTAAGAATTGAACCTGATAAAAACAACTTCTCCCCATCAGTACCGTAAATTAATGCTTTCTGCTGTTGCAGTAATTAACAAAATTTAGTATCATAACCCGCTGGATGCACATAGCCTGGTTAGTAACTTAGTTACTAGTAGGGCAATTCACCTGATACACAGCCTGTAGCTCAATAGCCTATGCCAGCAAAAGTAAAATAAAAAGAAGTCACAGTAACAACAAGTCCAAAAACTTAAATTGGAGCCACACATGAATCAGGAAGATACCAATACATCACCTGTGAATTCAAAAGGCCAAGAAGTGCTGTATTATATAATCTATATCAGATTCAAGCTGAGTTTTAAGACCATATCAAGTACATACCAACTAAAGACGGGCCTGCAACAGCAGACTGCAATTAACTGCAACATTTCTTGCTCATTCCTCACTAAAAACGGTCAAAAGAGTTCTGGAAGAGAGTGCTATGGGAGGGCACGAAAGAACAAAGATTTAACTGCATATATTTATCTTTTTACATCATGAGTCCTCCATGCAGTTCTCTCAAGGCTCTCTCCCACTCTGATTACTACGAATTGCACCAAGATGTAACTGTTCATGCAGGAAGTTTAATCAAAAAGGGAAGACTTGCAAAGGCATGAAAGCTAATTCACTGTCCAGGTGACACTGACTTGAACACTCAGTGCTATCAGCTCTTCCGGAGTTCTTCACCAAAGTATCTCCTTTAGCTTGGTTTGCTTTTTAGAAATCCTGTCCTGCTCATCACTGTATACAAGAAACTCCAAAATATTCCTATCATCTGTCACGCCATGGCTTTTCTTCCTCCTTCCTCCATACGGGAATTCTGCCTACAGACACTGTTATTCTTGTTTCAGAGAAATACATGGCAGGTACCTTCTCATTGAAGAATAAAGTAAATAAACCTGAGGTAAAGTAGTCACACCAAAGAGCAGCTAGTCTGTAAGAAGTTTATATTACTCCTCCTAAATCATCATCCTTTGAGGTATGTTATACAGACAAGGCATATACTGAAAAACAAAGCAGGTTTATGCTGCTATTAACTATGAAATGTCATGTGTTGTACCACATAAATCAAACACCAAGTCTCAATAACTTACGCCTGCTATGAAAGTCCCCTTTTTAAAGCACAAGCAATTCTATTTCAAACATACAAAGTCATCTTTTATTACCTCCATGGACAAATAGGAAGATTAGCAAAGACCATACAATTTCAGTAACCATTGTGTATAATCAAGGCTATTGTTTCAGTATCTGTCTGATTAAAAAATTGTTTTCTATTTTTTCTTTATTTGAAGGAAATAGCCATAGAAAAGGAGAAGAAAAAGAACGGGCTCAATTATATGTTACTTCACATACAAGAAAACCTCTGCGTTCGTTGCCCGATAACTACATTCACACTGCCACTAGCAATACAAACACAAAACTAATTCTCCAGCAAGCAACAAGAAGAGTTTGGTGTGCACAACTCATCCCCAAAATGCAGCTGCAAATAAATCAAGCTTCCACATTGCTCAAGGGAAATATGGTCTGGTCCTGGTCTCAACTGAAGAGCTGCAGATAAAACATCCTTCCTACAGGACGTACTAAAAGCCACATTCTTGCAGAGTAGGAATGACTTAGGGCCTTTATTTTAGTGTAGGCAGATCTCTGTCCTTTCATCTTAGTGTAGTTTCTTCTGATGAGAACTTAAAGGCAAAAGCAAGCTGTAACTGAACAGAACACCTAACAAAGCTCAGTTCCATGGCTCAAATGCAGGTTTAGTCTTGAATCTTTACATTTGCAAGCACTGTAACTTGTAACTTTAATCTAACAGGTTTCCAACTTGGGTATTAGTCCACATAATTATTCTGTATCATGTCAACCTACATATATTAGAGACCACACAACTTAGCATCTGAGCTAGAGTTAGCTGTGGCATGGAAGAACATGCTGAAGAATAAGAACTGCAACCTTATTCCATTACTTCATTCCCTTCTTCAAGCACACATGCTATTAACTATGGAAAATACTGTATCAGGCAAACTCAAAACAACAGTCTGTCTCATACAAATGTAATACTTTTTGAATCACGAAGTAAAGCTTTAAAAAGAAAAAAAGAAAGGCCAGTCTTGCACGATACACAAGGCAGAATGACCCTTCTCATCCTCAGATTTCAAGCCTCTTCAAGTTCCTGGCTGCTTTCATAATTTGCCCCCACCTTCTTCTAATAGGAATACTCTCCCCTCATTCCCTGTAGTTTACAAAAGGAGCACAAAGAACCACAGCTAGACAGCTTTTTCCTATTCCTGCACAAACAGGACACAAATGAAACCATTTGTGCTTTGAAGTATTTTCTATCAAGGAATCTCACAACTGCATCCAATAACCCATCATTCAAGTACTGGCCCCACTTCACAGATTGTCACTCAGCCAAAAACTATCAGTCCTTCTCCTGTTAGATATCTGCAGCGATTACTGAACTAGATCAGAAATGAGAAGAAAAAGAATAAATAAAGCATTTATTACCCTCTTTTTAGATAGTCTTAGGCAATCGGCAGTTGCAATAAATCCCTGCATTCACATGCAGGGGCTGTCTCCCAGCGACACATTCACTTAAGAAATAAGTGGAAAAAACAATTAATCTGAAAAAAAAAACAAAACAACCCACGAATAGAGGGAAGAGGGGAAAAAAAAGGTTTAAAGTTCCTGAGCTGTCAAAGACTCCCAGCGCCTTTCAAAACCAAAGACGATTATTTTTAAGTACTTGATGGACATCAGAAGAGACTTGCCGGTGTACAAGCCGCCATGCTGGCGCGAGGGCAACGAGGGGGGGGAAAACACGAGTGGGGAAAAGGCCCTCCCCAAACTTGCGGTTCTCGGGGCTGGGCGCCGTGCTCCCTGCGGTCGCTCCCGGCCGGGCGGTGGGGAACACGGCGCCCAGCTCCGAGAACCTAAAGTTCGGGGAGCTTCTTCTCCGACCCTCCGCATGGGGAACTCCGCAACCCCTACCCGAGACCGAAAGGGGGAAAGGGAACACGCTCCGTGGCTCTGGGGACTGGCGAGCGGCCGAGGCCGGCAGGGGGGCTTAAAACAAAGCTTCCCCCGCCCC
>NW_010526717.1:0-14762 GCF_000687285.1 Phaethon lepturus
CCTGCTGTAGTTGAAGATGTCCCTGCTCACTGCACGGATGTTACACTAGATGAACTTTGAAGGTCCCTTCCAACCCAAACAGTGCTATAATTCTATGATCAAACTTTGCAAGTGCAAGCACTAGCAATAGAATTGCTTTGAATTGTTAATGAAGTCAGTAAAGTCTGCTCTTGATGAAGTTTTCTACCTGTGTCTGGCTATTCAATGCATGATACAGCTACTACTTCCAGGTTTACTCAGGTAAGCTGATATTCATCTGCCTCATAAATACTCTTTTTTTTTTTTTTACATAACCTAAGATCTTAGCCTTACTTAAAGGTAAATGAGTCTCAGAAATTAAGAATTTCTTGTTTTCACTCTGTGAACTTTTAATATGTTTTTAACACCACATTTTCACACATGCCATTCTTTTCTATATCGAATGCATGTACAGCATTTCTATATCCTGACAGGATTCACGAGTTCATGAAAGGCAGGTTGTGCTTGAACAACATGATCTCCTATGACCAGGTTACCCTCCTAGTGGATGAGGGAAAGGCTGTGGATGTTGTCTACCTGGATTTTAGTAAAGCCTTTGACACTGTCTCCCACAGTGTTCTCCTGGAGAAGCTCCAGCTCATGGCTTAGACAGGTGTGCTCTTTGATGGGTAAAAAAACTGGCTGGACAGCCGAGCCCAGAGAGTTGTGGTGAATGGAGTTAAATCCAATTGGCGACCAGTCACACTCAGGGCTCAGTTTTGGGGCTAGTCTTGTTTAATATCTTCATCGATGATCTTCATGAGGGGATCGAGTGCTCCCTCAGTAAGTTTCCAGACGACACCAAGTTGGGTGGGAGTGTTGATCTGCTGGAGGATAGGAAGGCTTTGCAGAGGGATCTGGACAGGCTGGATCGATGGGCTGAGGTCAATTGTATGAAGTTCAACAAGGCCAAGTCCCGTGTCCTGCTTTTCAGTCCAACAACCCCATGCAACACTACAGGCTTGGGGAGGAGTGCCTGGAGAGCTGCCCAGCGGAAAGGGACCTGGGGGTGCTGGTCAACAGCCAGCTGAACGTGAGCTGGCAGTGTGCTCAGGTGGCCAAAAAGGCCAACAGCATCGTGGCCTGCATCGCAAATAGTGTGGTCAAGTGATCGTGCCCCTGTACTTGGCACTGGTGAGGCCACACCTTGAATACTGTGTTGAGTTTTGTGCCACTCACTACAGAAAGGACATTGAGTTGCTGGGGTGTGTCCAGAGAAGGGCAACAAAGCTGGTGAGGGCTCTGGAGAAGTCTTATGAGGAGCATCTGAAGGAACTGGGGTTGTTCAGTGTGGAGGAGGCCGACGGGAGACCTTATCACTTTCTACAACTACCTGAAAGGTGGTTGTAGCAAGGTGGGTGTTGGTCTCTTCACCCAAGTAACTAGCAATAGAACGAGATGAAATGGCCTCAAGTTGCGCCAGGGGAGGTTTAGGATGGTTGTTAGAGTGGTTAAACATTGGAACAGGCTGCCCAGGGAGGTGGTGGTGTCACCATCACTGGAAGCATTCAAGAAACGTGTAGACATGGCACTTCGGGACATGGTTTAGTGGGCATGGTGGTGTCAGGTTGACGGTTGAACTTGGATGATCTTAAAGGTCTTTTCCAACCTTAATGATTCTGTGACAGTAGTGGCATTTGCGTTTTTTGCCATTTTGATTTTTTTAACACAATTCACTAATACTTTGTAATATATAAATTTGTCCTTATAAAACTGAAATATTTTGTATATCTTACCAGAAAGTTAAAACTGTGCACATAATATTCCTTCATATCTTAGCCATTAATTCTGTCGACCGCTAACATTAGGAAGTGCTACCAAATGCCTTGGTAGGCTACAGTATACACAAGGGCTGTTTTCTATTGCAGTGCTCAGTGGCAGGTTTTATGCTGCTGTGCATTACATGTGGAAATATGACGAGCCATAAATGAAGGAAATTAGATTACAGTTTGCTAGCTTGTCTGCGTGCTCAATACTAACCATTATGTGGTAATGTGGCATAATTTCCTACTTCAAATCTTTGCTTTTGTAATTTTAATTGAAGGATGAAGGAGTAGTTATTTGGTTTGTAATGTTACATGTAAACGATTATCCATGAAAAATAGATACCTGATCTTCAAACAAGCATTCAGCCAGACTGATCTTGCTGTACATTGGAGAGATGTGCTGATACATGTAGAAAAGAGGTATTCCAAAGTCCATAGAAAAACCATTATTGTAGATTGCTGAAAGGCAGCTGTGTCAAGCTTTACCTGCCCTACGTTTCTTGGTGTTCTGGACCACAGGAAGCCATGAAGGACGTGAGCTCTGTCAAAATCTAAGCATTTATATGAAATAAACAGGTTCCCAAGTCTTGCTGCTTTTTCTTGCAGAACCATTGTCTCTTTACTGTCTTACATCCTCTCTGAACAGTCAAGAGATAAAATCCTCCTTTGTGTAAAACGCACAGAATTATAGAGTGGCAGAGGGATTATGTATACCACATCTCTTTTTGTAGCTATTACAAATATATGCATTATTCAGTCTTTTATGTAATAAACAAGAGAATAAAGTTTTGGGAAGAAATACTTCTAAGGGGTATCTAAGAGTGTTAAGCCATGTGTTCTGCAGCATTATGGCCACCACGGTTGTGCTCTATCTATGCATATACATGCTAATTATCATTTCTCGTGTCTTCTATCCTCATTCAGCCTTTCCGGATTTATTAATACATGAATTCTTCATGGAAGATCATAAGATTACATATAACAGTTTGGAAAAGAAAACCATTTTTAATTATACATTTGAGTTATAAGCTTAAAGCTTTTGTGTTGGAAAACTGATCTCTGCTGCATAGTCTTTTACTTTCTAAATGACCAATTTGCAAAACTTTTTGTTTAAAAAAAACCCTTTAGCTAGAACTTTGAGTAAAGTACAAAAATGTAATGCACAAACTGTGTGTTTTTATGCCTGGAAATTGTAGTAAATTGTTTTTGCAAATAATAAAACTTACATCACTTACGTTAAATGAGATTATGGTAAGATTTTCTATAGAAATTTTATCTCTAACCGTTAAAAGTGTACATACATGGTTGATTTCCCTGACTTGAATGGACTGCTACCTGTGTTAGTTACTCATTTAAGTAATTTTAAACACATGGTGTGTTTGTAGGATTCTGCTTCAGTTTTAAGTTTGACCTGTAAAAAGTAAACATCCTTGCAGTATTGCTTTTTTAACTAGGACATTATCTCTCTGTAGTATAAAAAGAAGTAGAAGTATTAATATCTTACACAGGTTAAGGGTAGATGTAACTGTGAAACTTACTAATATTTTCTTCCAGTTATTTTCCTCATATGCTGTATTAGTGCACCAGGATTATTGTAGTACTAATACCATATAACCAAATTCAGGTCTAATGCAATGATAAATGAATGGTATTTATGTTTGCAGGGAAGATGGTACCACCGGAAGCAAGCAGTAAAGGAACTGCATAGCACATTGATACGACTGCTTAATGAACTCTTACCATGGGAACCAAAGCTAATGAAAGCATTTCAAAGAAACAGGTAATTAGCTGCCTTTTTTTTAAATAGTGCATGGGATGGAAAACAGAACAAAATTCACCTTTTAAAAACTAAGCAGTAAGTTGGCTTCTCAAATTAAATAAAAATACTTTGAGGAGAGGAGTGAGACGCTGGCAGTGCTTTAGTTGGAAGAATTATTTTATGTTCCAGACTTACTGTCTCTAAATAAACTTGAGTTTAACCCCCTAATATTTTTTTCCTCTTGGGGAAATGGGGACCTTATCAATGTCTATACGTATCTGAAGGGTGGCGGTCAGGGGGATGGAGCCAGTCTCTTTTCAGCAGTGCCCAGTGATAGGGCACGGGGAAATGGGCACAAACTGTAGCACAGGAAGTTCCACTTCTTTAAAAAAACTTCTTACTGTGAGTGTGACGGAGCACTGGAACAGGCTTCCCAGAGAGGTTGTGGAGTCTCCTTCTCTGGAGACCTTCAAAGCCTGACTGGACGTGTTCCTGTGCAACCTGCCCTCAGTGACCCTGCCTTTGCAGCGGGGTTGGACCAGATGATCTTCAGAGGTCCCTTCCAGCCCCTACCATTCAGTGATTCTGTGAAATGGTCTAGAATCCTTAAGCGTGCCTGTCAATAGTTGTATCACAATCCAGCTAGGATTTGTATTGCTGTTTATTTAGATAAGAGGTGCTGAAAATCTGTATCTAAAAGAGTACACCAGGGCTTCTTAGAATACTTTGTCAGACTACTTACTCTGTAAAGGTACCTAAATTGGTTGTTAAGAATTGCTTTGTGGAGAATTCATTAAAATGTTGTTTTGAAGTCATTTGTAACCCTGTAAATTTGAAATGTGTCTGGAATGAGGTGTGTCAGAGAAATATTAGTGAAGCAGTGACTGATTTAAATCTAGTAAAGGCAAGTATTAGTAGCAGTGAAGATGCTACCCAGATTATAAATCCTGGAGAGGCTGGAAATTGACTTCATATTGTTATTGTGTCTTGAAGCTTGGTGCTGTTGTTGTCTGTTAGCCAAACCACTGTTTCTGTAGTCATACCTTAGTTTTGCCACATAGCCATTTAAAAAGCAAGTAATGATTGGAAGCTTGAACTGTTGTATCAGATGATAGGTAAATGGACCAAAGTACAAGTTTTGCTTTTTTTCTATTCCTTTCTATTCAAGTTTCTGTTCATTTTCCTTAGCTGTTCATTTCTTCATGTCTGTAGCAATTCAGACTCCTTTTGGAAATGTGGCAGATAGTAATACTATTTGAAAGGATTTCAGTTTTCAGTATATGTATATTTATATTTCAGTATATTCCAGTTCTATCTTTTATGTAAATTCTGCTGTGGAGTGGTTTGGTGCCCAGTATTAATTCTTGTTTCTTAGATGTGGTTAGCGAATACAGAAGTAGATGTGTATGCAGAGTGTGTAGAAGTATGGTATACGAGGTGTGCGTAATACGAGTAAATTTTAGTCTGGAACTGGGTGGCTGAGGTCTTGCATGTACTACATGTAGCTAGAGAAGCATGCTGTTAGAGTGGAGGATAATTTCTGAAATTAACTCATATTTCTCAGGATGTATGTTTTAGGCTGTAACCCTAGTTTATTCAGCAATACTAGCCTAGGTATTGCCATGACATAACTGTTTGGACAGACACATAGTATTGGTCTAGGGAACAGCTCCAGCTGAAAAGCAATCTTCACAAATCATGCAGCGAAGAGAGAGATGAGTGGGGGAGTCTAGATCAATGTCTTGGTCTGGTCCATTATGCAGCTGCTAGGCTGCTGTGTAGCACCAATGACAGTGGTGAAGAAATGTGTCATGTGAAAGGGAAGGAGCAATTGAGTAAAGATTGCTTATGCTGGTGTAAACAGCAGCACGACCACAAGTCTAGCTGCAGATGCCGTGTCTACAGGGTGTCTCAGCTAGCTACTAACATCTATTAATTGAATGACAGTGTTGGCCAGCTAGGTTGTCAAGGGCTGGGTAGAGCTCCTTCCTTCCTTCTGTGCAAGACCTCAGTGTGGAATAAGAGTCTGGAGTTTTCATTCCTTCCTTTTTTGTTGTCTTTATTTATTAGGAGCAGTCTTTATGATAAATATCCTTTTTTCCCCTTCTGAAAGGTCCTCTAGTCATCTTAAAATTATGACAGAGTATAATGTTGAATGGTATTTGAGTGGCAGCAAGGTTTAAAAGGAAAGGTTACTTGTGCCCACTGATCACATTTGTTCACTGGCTGCACAGCAGAAGTTCCTCAAAAGAAAAAAGGTGATTCCCATCCAGAAGTTTTAGTACAGTAGTGATCCCTAGTGTCCTTTTATAGCTCTTCTACACCTGGACTTAAAGCTCAAAGTCCTAATGACAGAGTTGAAGTATCAGCCACACTACATTTTCATACAGACTTCAAGGTTGTCTTTTCTCAATGAGAGTGTCAAAGCTGTAAGTAAACTGTTAGGTCTTACTGACCCTGACCAGTCTCACCTGAGCCTCCGTTCACATCACCTGCCCATGAGCCCAGGATTCACATTTCTGGTCATTCTGCAGCTTTCAATCTCTGCTGTAGGAATGCCAGTTTCCAGCTCAGCTATAGCAGTTACCCTGCCTGGCCATGGGTCCTGCCAATCTGAACTGACACTCAGACTGACCTTGGACGTGCGTCATCACTGTGGACCTGCCCAGAAATCACTAAACTGAGTCCTGACCCTGGCAGCCATCACCGGACCTGATCTGAACCTGTGAATTGACTTCCTAGCTTGACCTCAGACCTGTCTCAGCACCAGGAACTTGCCTGTTGATCTGGGCTCTTGGTTGAACCCAGTTATCACCCCTAGGCCTGCCCTGCTCCCTCATTTAGGAGCAGTGGGATGGTGTCCTGGCTGGTGAGGCTTATACTCTGCCAGCTGTGACATCATGCTTGTGTCTTCCCTCTCCATCCCCTAGGGAGCAGCTGCCCATTGCTGCACTCAATGCAAACAACTGTTACTTCAATGCATAAGACTGGGTAAATTTAAGATCTTACTCTACTCTTACTGTCGTAAGGGTTAGATCCGGACTAGACTCTAGATTCTATTCTACACAAGGTGCTAATTGCTATAATCTATTTATTCATTTGCTAAATAATCCTCCTGGATATTTGTGTTGATTACCACCAGCCGAATCCTGTTGTTCACTGTATTTGTACACTAAAATACCCCCTAGATCTCATTTAAACAATGGTTTAGAAGAAGGGCGATGGAAATATGTAGCAGTTCAGGAGTATCAAGGTAAGTGGATGTGTTTCTGAACAGTGTTGAAATATGTAGAGCAGCTATGTATTCCCATCATATGCATATTGTTTAGTGGAATGTGAGCCTATGGAAATGACGGTGGAAACTGTTCTAATGTCGCAGAGATGATAAAGTTTTCTTAAAGGAGAAAGTTACATTACAGCTGGGCCAAAAGCATGATGCATTTAAGAAAAACATGATTTACTTAATTCTGTACTTTGGATTGACTTCAGCAGAAGGAGTAGACTTATTACAGTTAATACTCAAGTCCATACAGGTATATTTGTCACAATGCAAGATGAAGGAAGAAACAGAAGATGGATGCTGTGAAACAGTGATGGTCATACGAGTCTTTTTGCCTGTTGTTAGAGGACTTTAATGACCTCGAATTCAGCTTTGGTGAGGGAAGGGACATTACCATCACTTCACATTTTCTGGGTTTTAGAAACTTGCAGACAGAGCTACCTTGAAATTTTTCGAGGGGCACAGGCAGTTAATTCTACACCAACTTTTTACGTGGCAGAAAATATAAATTAAAAAATGTTAAAAAGAATGTGGTTCTTTACTAAAGCTAGTTTTGCTCTTTTCAAGGTCTAGGTTGAAGAAGGACTATGATGACTTTAAAAGACATCCAGACCATGATAAATTTAACAGAGAATTGTGGAGTAATGATGAAAGTGAAGTTGATTCTGGCAAAGATTCTTTTGCACTAGTATGTGGTAAATCTTCAGAGTCTGCAGAACATGTGGAAGTTCCCCAAAAAGATCACCCAGACAATGGTAAGCATTTACTAGAATTTGATAGCTTGAACTTTATTTAGGAGCTTAATTTTTCCATATGAGCTTGTGTCCTACTTTTTACCTTAACTGCTACTGTGATAATATTTGAAATAGCTTTGTGATGCATGTCTGACAGATGTAGACTAGAAGACGGCACACATGACCAAAATGAAAATTCTGATTAATGAAAGTTTCTGCCATTTTTTTCCTTAACTATTTCTGTGATATATAGTAGGCCTGCTCAGAATTTACATTTATGGTGGGTTGACCATGGCTGGCTGCCAGATGCCCACCCAGACACTCTGTCACTGCCCTTCCTTAACAGGACAGGGAAAGAAAATAAAATGGGAAGGCTCACGGGTCAAGATACAGACAGGGAGATCACTCACCAGTTACTGTCAGAGGCAAAAGAGACTCACTTGGGGATAATTAGTGTGATGTATTGCCAATTAAAAATAGACTAGGGTGGTAAGAAACTAAAATGCCTTCCCCCCTGCCACATGTCCACGTTCTTCCCAGGCTCAGCTTCATTCCCAATTCTTCCACCTCCTCCCCAGTCAAGTGGCACAGGGAGGATGGGGATTGGGAGGTCAGGTCAGTTTATAACACTTCATCTCTGCTGTTCCTTCCTCACACTTTTGCCCTGCTCCGGTGTGGTCCCTTCCATGGTATACAGTCCTTCATGAACTGCACCAGCGTGGGTCCTCTCCACAGGCTAGAGTCCTTCAGGATAAGACTGCTCCAGTATGGGTCCCCTATAAGCCACAGTTCCTGTCAGGACCATGTTCCAGTGTGGGCTCTCCTACTGTGGAACGGGGTCCTCAACAGGCTGCAGTGTAGATACCTGCTCCAGCATGGTCCTTCATGGGAGGGGTTCAACCTGCTTCACCACGGTCTTCACAGGTTGCAGAGGAATCTATTCTAGTGCCTGGAGCACCTCTTTCCCCTCCTTCACTGACCTTGGTGATTACAGAGTTGTTTCTCCTACATTTTTTTCCTCACTCCTCTCTGTCACACTCTTTTGTGTAGCATTTTCCAGCAGCTTGGACCCCCTGCAGCCTCGCAGTGCTCACTGGCTAGTCCAGCTTGAAGTTCGCCAGTGAATACATACACACTGCCTCAATGCATACTGGATTTGGGGAAGGTACAGACACTTGCCCCCCAGCAGCTGGCACCTGGCACACAGGGTGTGACCTTCTGCCCTGTCCTTGCAGCTCCCCCTTCCTCTGTGCATCCCTTCATGGGTTTGTTTAGCTCTATGAGTTCCCTCACCCTTCCCAGCCCAGTGTCCAGGATCATTCCTGGTTTACAGTCCTATCAGTTGCAAAGTCCAGGTTTACCTTTCTGGAAGGGAAACCTGCAGTTTCTTGATAGCCCATAAATTGGTGTGATTGGTGCGGTTGTTTCTTGTCATTGTCTCCATGTTCGTTTTGTTAGCTTTGAGTCTGTGCATTTTTTTTTTTTTCTGGCTTCTGTCTTTTTACCTCCGTTTCCCAATTAACCAGGTAAATGATGACATAACACTGCTGGAATAAACATTCTCACACTCTCCTATGCCTTCATCAATTAGTGTGAATGACCAGGTTTGGTTTTCCTCACTGTCTCCCACAGGTTGTGTCCCTGTATGTTCTTGTTTACGACTTCTTCCTTTCCTTATGGCACCCTTTTTGCACTGAAAAAGGTTCTAATCGGATCTAATAATCTAATCAGATGCCCTTAAAGAAGCAGACATTCTCCTTCCACATATCCTTACACTTGCAAACTAGCATTTTGCCTTTAGCTAGGCACTGTAAAATTGTTGTATAGAGGTACCAGCTGCAAATGTGTAAAACATAGTTTCTGTTTTAATGTCCTTGCAGATGACATGAAACTATTAGAGATGAATTTACCTGCAGGAAAAAACAGAATTCTGAAAAAGGAATCTACTTCTAAAGAAATACAGAAGACACTGGCCAAATGTGTTAAACGACAGTCCAAGCAAAATAGTTGTCTGGATCAAAGCACTAATGAGCTGTCACCAAGGAAGAAAGCTAAGCTGAGCACTAATGAGGCTGTGGTCCAGAGTTCAGAAAGCAGCCTGCAGCCAAATAGTTGTTTGACTGAGCTGAAACAATTTGAAGAGTCAACTCTAGAATCCTTTTCCTTGACAGATCCTGCAACATCAGTATCAAACTTTCAGAAAGGGACCAAACCCGTCCAGGCCTTGCTTGCTAAGAATGCGGGAAACAAAGTGACCTTAACAAATCAACTGTCACCTCCCCCAGGCATAAATGTATCTACTTCTGAAAAGCCAATTTTGTCACATTTGGAATCATCACTGATAAAACCAGCATTGCCCTGCCAGACCAGTTCAAAGACTCCATTACAAATGGTATACAGAATGCCAAATGGCCACTGTGTACCAATAGATCTCCACAACAGCTCTGTGAAAATTCAAATACAACCTGCGATTGACCCTAAAACTGGTGAAAAAGTCATGCAACAAGTTCTTATTTTACCTAAGAATTTTCTTGTTCAGCAAAAGGAAGGAAAAATTGTGTCCAAGGACATTCAGTTACTACAACAAAAACCATCTGAGCTGCACTGTACAACTTTACCAGAAATATCAAATGTCAGTGTTTCTTTAACACCTCTTCTAGTCACAGGCCCTGCAAATGCTACCACTCCATCACCTAGTACAGTTCTAAACAAGACTATTACCCAGTTGTCAAAAGTGACTGGTCCCATGAACACTACACAACCGCTGCCTTCTGTAACTTCAGCAGGTAACTTATTATCATCAACAGTTAAGGTGAGCCAAACTGAAACCGAGAAAATCAAGACTACAGTTTCAACTGCCACATTCCCTGTGTCTTTGACTTCAGCTACTCTTTCCACAGCTAGCCAGTCTGTGGTATCAGCAACAGCATTAAGTGGGTCTACAAACACTGCTTCTGCCTGCCATAGTCTTGCATCACAGCAGACAACTGACTTCTTTGAAACTAGGCAAGAGCTGAAGACAGTGTGTATAAGAGAATCACAGTCTATTCTGGTCACAACACGAGGTGGAAACACGGGAATTGTTAAAGTGCAAACAAACCCAGACCAGATTTCACCTAGCAGTTTATCTTCTAGTTCAGTTTTCACTTACACACCTCCACTTCAGGCCTTTTTTGTGCCAAAAACCACAGCATTATCATGCTCTTCTCCTCCATCTGTAGCAACAGCCACATCTGGTCTCCCACATATTGGACAACCGTCTCTTTCTGGGTTTGTCCCCTCAACATCATCTTCTGTTAACATTCCAGTTTTCCCAGCTGATTTTACCCAGGCAATGGAGAAGAATATCAAATTCACATTACAGGAGCCTGCTGTTGGGGGTACTTTGGGTCAAGTAATGGAGAACTCCTGCTATGTGTCCTCTCCTCCTTTATCCTCTATTTCATTAGCTAGCAATTTGATGTCAGCAACTCCAAACAGTCCTGTTGGTGTGACTAGCATTGGACAAAATAACACTGTCATAACTCCCAATTCTTCTGTGCAGCAACAAGGTAATACTAAAATTAAAACAAATCGTGTTATACAGTCTGAGCCTAATTCAGCAACAAATGGAGATTTAATCAGTTTTACTCCAGTCCAGAAACTTACATTAGTCACAAATCCACCTATTTTATCACCCTGCGGCACATCAGGAGTCAGTATTGTACCATCTCCAGCATCCACTGGTATTAATGCTCAGAAGGTGGTTTTCATTAACACACAAATTGCTAATGGTCCGTCAACCACCAATCTAGTTGCAGAGTCATTGAATCATAACCTTCCTTCTTCCCTAAGCAAAACCTTTGTTAGTGCCACAGAGCAACCACAGTTGGTTCTGATCCCATCTACAGTAAGAGCACCAATAAGAATAAATTCATCACCAGCTATTGCTCAAGTAAAAGATGTGAAAATTGGACTAAATATAGGTCAAACCATTGTAAATACTAAAGGCAATGCACAACAGGCTCCACCAGTTATATTGCACTCTGCCATTTCTAAGGGAGAAGACAAAAAGAGTATGGGCTTGGCGCTGTCTTTGACAAGAAGTGGTACGTTGGTTCCTGTTGCAAGTTGTGTAACTCAAAGTGCTGCATCAGTTAATGAATGTGTATGTGTTGCAACAAAAGCCGAAAATGCCTTTACAGTAACAACAGCAAATGCATGTGTAGAATCTGTTTCAGTAACATCAAGTGGGATGACTTCTGGGACACGGCCCACTGTCTTGATTGGTGGAAATGATCCCTCAAGAATAAGGCCAGTTCTGGGTAATCAACTGTGTACGTCAAATATTGGAAATACTGTGGGTATATCAACTGTGAAAACAGGACATCTTGCTTCCTCTGTGCTGATTTCAACAACACAACCAACAGTATCTCCTCAAAATTTAGCATCTGCTTTGCAATTCCCACTCATTAGCTTACCTGGATCTGTAGCGACCCCCCACAAAGTGTTACATACAATTCCTCAGTTGGCAGCAGTTCCAGTTCCTCCTCCAGTACCAAAAAGCCAGTTGCCCACACTGCTTCAGTTTCAGTCATCAGGAGTTTCAGCTTCTATGCCAAGTAATGCAGGCCTTCACAATCCTCAGAGTGTGTTGCCCCCTCCATCACCAAATACAGGTGAAGTCACTAGTTTTCCCAATTTTTCTTCCCTACAATGCCAGCAGGTGCCTCCCAGTACAGAGAAACAAAGTCAAGCTTACACTTGTGCTTCTACCATTCAGATGTCTGCAGCTTCACCAACTTCAACAAGCAAGGCAGGAGGTCAGTTGAATGAACCTTGCATTCAACAGAAAATAGTCATTAACACCTGTATGCCTTTGGCACCTGGAACTCAGATAATGATTAATGGTACTTGTTTTGTTGTTCCACCACAAGGCCTTGGAGCTGGCAGCCATGTTGTTGTTCTCTCTTGTAATACAAAACAGACTTCTCCTTTAACTGTGAACCATGGTCAAGAGGCTCAAGGTGTGCCAGTCGTTAACCCAATAACCTCAAAAATCATGCTAGCACCAAGTAACTCATCAAGTTGTCAAATATCAAA
Source organism: Phaethon lepturus (assembly GCF_000687285.1). Taxonomy (NCBI): domain Eukaryota; kingdom Metazoa; phylum Chordata; class Aves; order Phaethontiformes; family Phaethontidae; genus Phaethon; species Phaethon lepturus. The sequence continues at coordinate 12,640 of NW_010526717.1, forward strand.
ACATCCCTTGAAAAGCTCTACAAAAATTGTGGACTCTTTTGGGTCTGCACATACTTTACCCATCATACATGCAACACCCCAGATACTTAATACTCCAGCTAGCTCATGTACTCCACTGTCTGCAGTGACACTGTCTGTGTCTTCAGTGATAAAATCTCCTGTCAATGCTGTCGCTACATCTTCTGTGGTTTCTGCTGTTCATCCTCCGAACTCTTATTTACCAAGCAGCGCTTCCATGTTTCACTTAGACACTTCTATCAAAAAATTGTTGGTCAGTCCAGAAGGAGCCATTTTGAATGCTATAAATAATCCAGCATCAAAAGCTTCTTCCCTGTCTTCATCACTGCCTCCTGTTGTTGTGTCCACAAGCAGGAATCCTACCACTGTCGTCTCTGCATCACAGTCATCTTGCCTTGATAAATCTGACAAAGCTGCATCCTGATTTTACCATAAATGAGCCACTTGGAAATTTTGGGGCATTCATCTTCTCAAAAACAGTTTTGAAGTTGTAACTATTGAATAATTTCTTACATTGTTTGAAACAGTTGATTTACTCAAAATTATTTAAGATTACAATTCGTTTCTGTTCACCTGTGAAGTTTAGGAGGAAGAAAAATTTAGCTTGTCAGCAGTTTTCAGAGAGTTCTTTAGTAAGAAGGTCAGAAATTACTAATGAGCTCATTAAAAACTTTAAGTTTGGAGAAATCTAGCCTTTTGCACATGTTCCATCTTAACAGTATGGGCTGTTTGCCAGTGTGTTTATGACAGTATATATATCCTTTTTATTTGTGAAATTTATTTTTGATTTGTTTCTGTAAAAAAAATATATTTATGCATTGTAAATATGCAGCCTATGGTATAGAATTGTACATATTCATGAATTCCTAACAATCTTTACTAAACTATATGTACAAAGAACTATGCTGTCTTATTTATGTTTTGTTTACATAATGTATAGTTTTTTAAGTATTTTAGTAACTTTGGACCAGTGTACTGTTTAGCAACAATGCAGAAGAATCTGCATATAATAAATCAAGTTGCTGTATGCCTTTGTCTTGGCAATAGTTTAAAAATGTGTATATCTGTTACACCATGGCAGGGTACATATATCTACATCTTTCTACTTAATGCAGATGCACCTCAGCTTTTGGAATACTGTAGAATGAAATTGTTTAATCTTTTCTGCTCTTTTTGTAGTTTGCATTTCAGATGATTTGATAGGAGTTGGAAAGAAGGCCATTTTGTTGATCCTCCTGATACAGAGTGGGATAATCCATACTTCATCCATTCTTAGTAAATGTTTGGTTATATTGCCTAAACTGTCCAGTGATGTGGTAGTGGTTTCCCAGGCACCGATCTAAGTCACCCTGGCTGCTGTTCAGGACTACCATGTTTTGTTATAAAGCTCATAGATCTGTTGAATGTTATTCTCTTTTTTTACAGCCTTGTCTGCATTTCCACGTCTGGTAACTGCAACAAGGTCACTCTTTAATCTTCTGTCTAGCCATAAAAAGCTACCCATTTTTTTCACCAGTCATGCTTTCTAGGTATGTTTTTTTTTCTTTAAATTTTAATTGGTCTATCTGGAAGGATAGTGCTAAAACATCATGCAGTATTAAAGGAGGCCTTATTAGTACTTTGAGTGGGAATAATTCACATATTACATAAACCTTCCCTTTTTATGCAGTGTATTGAATATTTGTTGTCTGAGGTTCAGCTTTTCATCTGATAAAACCCTTGTGTTATTTTCTGCTGAGTTCATAGGTGCCTGCTGCAGTGTTCATGGAAATAGAAAAATTTTTTGGTATCTTTTGAGACTAGAATGGGTGCCCATCTAGCAGCTCTTATTTTACGGGGGATGATGATTTTAGAACTGCTATTTTAAAATCTGAAGTCATAGTCTCTGTTAGTTGCTTGGAAGATGCACTCTTAGGCTGAATATCTTTGTATATGTGGGATTTTTTCGGGTTTTTTTAGAAACTAGAAGGGAAGATTTCAGAAGAAATCATGAATATTATTTGCTTTTTTAATAACTATGACTTCAAAGGGGGATAATAGCCTACATATCTGTATTTAGCAGCATTCTTAGACTGTTTTTATTGAGATGAAGCTCAAGCTTTTGC
>NW_010526717.1:14784-21171 GCF_000687285.1 Phaethon lepturus
CTTTCCCTTCCCCATTTGCTACACACAGTTTGGCAGTTTGGATCTTTGGTTGAAGAATAAGACCACAGCTTACTCATTCTTTGTTGGCTGCCCTTCATCTTATTCTGAAAAGTAATCTGGTAACTACTTAACTAGAATTCTGGGAGAGTGGGGGGAAAAAAAGCTTGTGCCTTCCATAGGTACCTTCCCTTTCTGCACTAACTAAAAAAAATTGAATTGAGGAATTGCCTCTTTGTGGATCAGCAATCTCCATCTTATCTCAGGACTAGGAAAGATGGAAGCTGTCAGTTTTGGGATGAGAGAAAGTTTGGTTTTATTTTAGAAAAAGCTACCTGGTATACTTTTACTTCTCATTAAAGGTGTTACATAATTGATTTTGAAGACATGTAGTAGTAAGTGGTATGTGCCTGCCAGAATTTACAATGTTAAAGCTTTTTAAATCTGACTCCATTTTGCAGTTGAATTCTGCAGGTGACTTTTCCGGCAGAGGAAGATGGCAGAGAATGGCAGTTTCTTCATGGACATTTTACATAATCTGAAACCATATACACCACTTTATTTCCACTTCACTGGTGGAACCTTGAGACTGACCTTCTTGGATTTTTCTCTTCTCTTACAATGGCTCTTTTTCCTTTTTCCTTTTTATTTATGTTTGTTGTAGAGTGAATATCTGCATTGTCTGGAAAGCTTAAGATTAGGTTCTACGATTGCAGGTGGTTTGGATAGAGAAAAAAATCTTGCATGAAATTTTTCTGTGTGCTAATGTAGTAGAAAGATTTATGCTATAATTAATTCTAATAGAGAAAAGTTAGAAAAGCTTAATTGAGGAACTCAGAATTCAAGCTACTTACCTGAATGATTTCTTAGAAAATTTCTGAATTAGTATGATAATATTTTATAATTCCTTTATAAATATTTTATAATTTGGCAGGCATAAATTTTGCAAGATTTGATTCAGCTTGATTAGAATTTTCATGGACTGTTATTCCCTACTGGATACATGTTCAGATCCCAAATCCCATTGGAGAAAGGCTTGAGACTGCTATGTAATGGAGTTGTATGATTCATTATTTTGTAAAAACAAATTTTAGTCATTTTTGGGAATAAAATTCCTCTTCCCATCACTCTTCTCTGATAATATAAATGTCAGTCAGTGTAAGACTTTCCTTCAAATGAAAGTAAATAGCCATTGACGATTTGCTACATATCTTTTGTTCTTCGTACCAAATATATAGTGCTACATATAGCACAAAAAGAACTGTAAAAAAGTAGATTGTATTCACAGATGCAATGAAAAAGCAGAACTACCTGCATCTTTACTTGAAGTTAAAAAGACATTTAATTGCATATACAAACAAATATATATAAAAATCAATCTTTGAAGAAAACATATTCAGCTTTTCAGAGCTTGTAAAATACCTTGCTTTTAGACACCTTCAGGTATTACAAGCAGATATTCAGACACTGTATTATGCACAAAACTTTGGGTTTATTAATGACTTTCAACATTGTGGATGATATCTTTGATATTTACCTAAATGGACATAGTTTGCACAATAATTGTGCTTTGCTTTGAGTAGAAAATTCTATTCATTTTGCTTTGCTGTTCAAACCCTCGTGGGTGTGTTCTGCCATTTTCATCTAGGGATTCTGTCTCTACCATAATAGAAGTAATTAAATTTCACAAGTATTAGGAGTCATAGAAGTACCTGTTCAAACCAAGTGTGTTACTGTCAAGTCATTCAAACCCACTGTGATTTCACTGTGTGACATAGAAAAGAGGACAAGGTGAAAAGTAAAGCAAAAATTCTCCTGATAAGTGAAGAAAAACTTGTCTCATGTAAATAGGTCAGAAAATTACTAAAAGCTGGCATTTGAAGGGAGTCCATAGCCTCATCACAGAGTTTGTTTTGTAGCTGGGTTTGCTTATATTTTGTGGTATTGCAGAATTTTAGTAGCCTAAATTGATTTTAAAGTAAATTAATAATTTTTATTAAAGCATGATGAGGCTGTTTTCTTTAAAACAGAACAGGAGGTGCTCACAAAGACTTAAATTCATGTAGCCTGTTCTCTGTAAGCTGCACCTGAAGTGAGTTTACTGACTCAAAATAAGATTAATAAAATTGTATCAAAGTCCATCTATCCTAGCATCATGTCTCTTAGAACAGTCAACAGCAGCAGTCCGAAAGAGCATAATAACAGGCCTAAATACTCTTCTCGTATCCACTAATCTGTGAGCCAGGGTCTTCCTCAGAGCTGTAATTTTTTTTTTAATTGATTTAATGCCCTCAGTGTATTTTTCTTTATGAAATTGACCAATCCTTTCTAGAATTCTTCTTGAATGCATGTGAACTATTACCATCCACAGCATCCTGTGGTACAGAGTCTTTCACACAGTATGCAAATAAATTTCCTGCCTGTTTCTGAACCTGGCACCTGCTCGTTTCATTTGATGCAAATAATATTTATATTGTAAGGTACAATAAGCCTTTGCTCTTTACGTAGGCCACATGGAGAAATGAATAGACCTTTGCCAACCTTTGGTTGTCTCTTTTCCAGAACAAAGAGATATAGTCAATTCAGTTATTTCTTATATGGAATATTCAGTTACTGTCATTGCTATGTGTACCTTTTTCAGTTTTAATATATCCTTGAGATGTGGGATCAGAATAGTGCATGTTCTAAAAGCACTACAAATCTATTCAGAAGTGTGATGATAATTTTTCTCTCACAATAATTATTTCAAATTTTTGGCATGGGTTTCTGACTATTATTTAGCCTTGTACTAAGTTTTTCGTAGAAATACCAACTGTAAACCAAATACACAGTAGTGTCAAAATAAACTCCGTTCTAGAATATCATGGCTGTAAAGACATGATCTTTAAACCAGATTATTGAAACCAGTGCAAATCTGGCACTCTGCTGTCTCTGAACAGTTACTACTTTTGTTTGGTTTAGCTCTCTTGAAAATGTAGAAGGACAAACTGTTGTAATGATTTTGCACATGATGGGTTTTTAACTCTCATTATTTTTGTGTACAGGATACAAGCTTAATTATGTATATTAGGTGTGTGATCATTCCATACATGTTGGCACCCAAATAAAAATTTTTTATTTACTGAAGAAGCCACATTTGCAAATATGACACAATTATGTTCTATTTTAAATATTTTCCTTGAAACTACAGTGGCATAAAACAAACTTTAAGATCATGCTAAACATGTCTTTTCTTCTTTTCTCAAACTACCGAAATTGCTGATCAATAGTCATACCTGGATGTCTGGCATAAACTTGGAAACCAGGGTACTTTTTTGTTTCATGTGTGACTAATCCAGAAGTTCTGCAGGAAGTTGGTGTTACAGTACCTTTTTTTTTCAATCTCAGCTGAACTAAACACATTAAGTGGAAATGGTATGTAAAAGCAAAGTAAAGGAAATGTAATTAATTTCATATAATATTTATTGAAATTAAGTTTATTACACAGAAAGTGTATTAAAATGTAGATAAATATGATTTTCCACCTTTTGCAGATGAAGACAATGAAGTACAGAGTTCTCATAGCAACAGGGAAGAACTGAAAAGAGGATCCTTGGTCCCCTGACTCCTCTTCCAGCGTTCCATACATAACTGAAGGTTAGACAACTAGATTACCACTTTATTTTCCCCTATTCTTGCTTTTTACAGAGACAAAAAATTAATTAGAAAATGAAATTGTTTTCAAGAATGTGAGTAGCATTGACAGGTAGCATTTATAAAAATTAACTAACATAAAAAAACAAGATAGGAAAGGAACCACTGTAACTGTGATTTTTGTAATTGTCTTTAGGCTTTAGAACTTTGCTTGTCAATATTAATGTAATAAAAAGCAGACTGTACTTCTTTAATTAGTTGTTCATATTGATTCCTTCTAGTAAATATACAAGTGTAAGATCAGACTATTTTGGCTATCTTATAGGTCATGGGCATCTAGTACCGTCATACACATTGTGATCCTGTCCTCATGACATGCTGGTATTTGTAGAATCATTCCTCACTCTCTTTTTTTTAATCACATGCAGCAGTGAATCAAAGAGGGATTAGTGGTTGGGTATTAATACGTAGTTACAAGGTGTCTTGGTTATAATAAGGAAACAGTGGAATTATGATGGAATCAATTTACACAATATAAAAAGTAGGTATTTAGTATTACATTCAATTTTAACTACTGGGGAGGAGGAATTGATTACAAATATTTATAAAAACCTTATCAACTCATATTAGCAACATGCTAATACTACAGTTAAAATAGTTTGTCTGGCCAGTATTCTACAGTTCAACTACATGTTATGTTTTCAAAATATTGTTCTTGCCTGTAGAGTGCTTTTCTGCAAGATGGTATTAGAAGAACCTTTGACAGACAAATGCAAAAAGTGGGGGAGAGCCTGTCCTAAAGTGTTTTTCTCCTTCCATGGCCTAAGAAATTGATGGAAATACATAAACTTTTGTTTAAAAACAGCCTATATTTGAAAGTGAGTTTCTTTCTTTGACACATGAATGCAAGTGACATGACTGGTACAGCAGTCCAGTCCTTGTATGAGCTGCACCTTGGACTGGGCATTTATCTCACTGTAGTGGCCAGTAGCAAATGCTTAGTAGAAAGAACAAGAAATAGATCAAGTATGAGTTAATTTTCCCCAGTATGTATACACAGCTTCCAACAGTAATTCTAGGAGAATCGTGTGAACTCAGCTTGGACTTGTCTGTGACACAAAAGAACAAGTTTTGCAGCCAGAGAATCAGATACTGGAAAAAGGTGAGCAATAATTCAGAGAAGCAGAGCAGAAAAAACAGTGGACATAAAAGTGTAAAAATGCTTCTTCAGTTTAAGAAGTGGTAGGAGGTGTGGAGAGGTGCATGAATCCTGCTAAAATGCAAAAGTTTTGAACAAGGAATTGACTGTGAAATATTGTTGTTGTCCTTCCTGTTGGTGAGGCCAAAAAAACCAAGAGGTGTAGACTATGCGGGCTCCATATCCTGGGGATTACAAATGTAAGAAAGACAGGCTTCTTAAATGTGTGTTGACATCAAAAATGTTCAGGAAGAGATTTTTGGAGATACATAAATAGGAGTAATTTATTGCAAGGTAGGCATCTGATACCTCTTAATCCTTGCAAGGATGTCTCTACAGGAGATTAATGTTGGGGGAATATTCACACTTATGATATGATTTTGTTGTTTTACTGCAAATTCTGAAGCAGTTCCAAGATTTTTCTGAATACAGTTACCAGATGACAAGCTTAAAGTTTCTCCTGTGAACAACTGCAGACAGCAAATCTGGCACTGAACAGTGTCTAAAATGAGCAGCTGTTTTGCTCCTGAATGTCAGTAAAGAGTCACTTGGGGTGTGATGGTATGCAGTAACAGAAATCAGTTACTTCTGTGCAGATAAATAGGAAAGGACAAACTGGTAGAAATTGAAAGGTTAGACCTTTTTCTTAGAAAATACTCTTCAACAAAAATGACTCAGTTCTTTTCCCTAATAGCTACAAGAATGTAGAGCGGATGACAAGGTAAATTCAGAAAAGAACTGGGAGGAAGGAAGGCTACTTTTCTGTGTAAGCAGAGGACATAGTGAATGTGCAGTGGAGCAGTCTGTTTCTCCCATCCAGAAATGGAAGCTAGCAGAGTTGAAAAGACATTACAAAACTAGTATTGAAAGACTAAAGTATTTATATTAAGCCATCACTCTTTGTCTTGTACTGATTTGTACTTGACTCATGTGGTGTACCTCTCAGGGAAGGAGCAAATAAAGCATGTGGTCCAAACATGTAATTGGGGCTATACTAAAATGGTTTGGAAATGTGAAGGCATATCTGCGGCTCAAGCATTGTTCAGGTTTTGACCCATGTGAGTCCAAGCAAGAGTGGAGTATACCACTACCACATGGCAGGAGTTTTCTGGGGAACTAGAGAAGGCAATAACTGTGTCTTGTAGCTTAGGTGTCAGTAGTGTTCTCACACTACATTCTGCCATTTTTTTCCTGGTAAAATAGGGCTCAGTAGTCTCTGGTTCTCTTTTGATGAGTAAATTTGAGAGTTGGTTCATGGTGGAACAGGGTGAGATGGACGAGGGTCTGTCCTTCATATTCCCATGAGCATAAGGCATTTAGGAGCACTGCTACCCCAAAAAATGTGGTCTTTTGCATTGGCCCAAGAGTATAATGTATGTGGATAAAAGATCTTGAAGAGCTGGATTTTTGCAGCAAGGGAAGTAATAATTTTTTCTGTTTATTAGAAACCAAGCTGCCTTTGAGCCAAGGATTTTCTGGGGAAAGGAATTAAAGTGAAAATTGGGGTATTGTGTAAGGATGCAGAATAGAATCATAGAATTGTTTGGTTTGGAAAGGAC
>NW_010526718.1:0-32789 GCF_000687285.1 Phaethon lepturus
CTCCTTTCCGCCCCCCGGTGCCTGCGCTGGTGCTCCTGCCAGTCTCCTCCCGTCCTCCCGTTCGCTTTTCCCCTTCGGTGCTGTCCCGTCGTGAGGCGTGAGCCCTGTTCCGCGGGACGCTGACTCTCCGCTCCCGTAGACTGACTCCCATCCCGCCGGCTTCCTCTGCTGTAGGGAGGGCCTGAGCCCCTCCGGAGGCTCCCTCCGGCCCTGCCGGGGCTTCCTCGCCTGCTTCGCCTCCCTGGGGTAGGATTTCCCCAGGCTGAAGAGGAGGCGGCCCAGCAGGAGTTTATTGCTGCTGAGCCCTTCGGGTGGAGCAGGGCGTCCCGTTGAAGCCCGCTGCTCCCTCTGGGGAGAGCTGAGGCGAAGGGCGGGATACCCGAAGGGCTGACTCCGAGGACACCTTCGTGGTGGCAGGTGCTTCCCTCCCAGCTTGCCCTCGGCAAGTACCCAGGAGCAAGGAGCTGGCCCGCCGGCCTGCCAGCGCTCCTCTGGGGTTGGCGTGAGCGCCTGGGACGCGGAGGAGGTGAACCGAGTCCCCGCGCAGCGGAACACGAAGCTTCCCTCCGGCCCGAGACTTGGGGTTGACCTGTTGTGATCAGAGAAACGATCTGAATTTTATTCCTGCTTTACACACGCTCCTGTGCACCCTGAGCCTGGAGAAAAGCTTCTGGGGCCCCAGCCTAGTGAGGGAAACTTAGTTTACTAAGGCAGGAAGACTCGTTTACTGTGTGACAGGCAGTGAGCAGAGTGGGGATGCTGTGAAATAAAACTTAAACGATGTAGGTGACTGGTGTCTGTTCCAGGTGGGTGTTTGCTGGTGTTAAACCGAGGGTTGTGGCTTCTGTAGCTGAGAATTTGCTTGCTGTCAGAATAACGTTTGGTGTAACACGATGTCAGATCAGCAAATGCCAGAACAGCAAAATATCAGTTCATCAAATTTGGAGTGGAGAGCACGTATTAGATCATCCAGACCATGGATCGGTTTCCTGAGGGCAACATTTCTTTTGTTCATCGTTAGACCTTTTATTAACACTCTGCTGGAGCTGGGTGTTTGTCTGAACCCCGAGTGCTAATGATGACATTGTGTCCAACTGCCACGGTAGATTATGGAGATGCTGGCAGCTGGGAAAGGACTGGGACCTGTTGCTGTGTGCCTGGTTTTTGTACGTGGCTAGATTGTTTGCAGGTTGTATAGTTCGCAGATGCTGTGAGCTGAGGCAGATTAGGTACGTAAGAAGTAATCAGAAAGGCTTTTGACTTTTAAATCAATTTTATTTTCATTTTTGACAGGACAATTCATTCTTCCAATCATGTATGTAAATATTTCCAAAGCTTTAAAAGAAGATGTTGTATGTAAATCCCTCATTACTTACCTATCCCTCAGTCAAAGCCAGGTGAAAATGTAAAGAAGAAAAAATAACCTCTTCATTTTTCCTGTTTTTAAGGTCTGTAAGTTTATATAAATGTACATAAGCCTACTAATATTTAACATTACTTTGGTTTCCAAAGTATGTCCTCCTTGCTGTTTATATTTGTTATTAGGGATTTATAATGAAAACTTCATTGATCCTCTATCATCATTGCTCAAATTGAAAACCTTTAAACAGGGTGTTATTTTAACAAGAGCATTTTGTATAGCTCACTATCTATGCTACAAGTTCTTCTTCTAAAGTCAGTGAGAACAGGTGTGTTCTTTCTTTCAGCTCAGCAAGGTGTTTTTGTACCAGTGTGTTGTCCTTGCATCTGGTTGTATTTTTAAATAATTTTATTCAGAAGAGCAAGTGGAGACAGAGCAACCCATTGTAGAAGTCAGATAACCCAAGTCAATGCAAGCTCTTGAATTGTCGATTCAATGCTCAAAAATGGATTCTAATTTTGGTACCAACGTAACAAACTTATGTTTTACTCACGAGCATTTGGTGCACTTTGGATTTTACAGGAACAATAGCTTCAGCTCTTAGTAATATAAGAAGAAGAAAGTGCTTTGATAGCCAACCTGAAAACACGTGAGCTGTCTTATCTTTGAATAGATAATATTTAAAGATAATACTTAAGTTCTGGTGAAAATGGTATCATAAGGTTTATAACTTCTGAACTGTTTAATTTTTTAAATGTTTGGGTTTTAATGAGAAAGGCTTTTCCAGTGGCCAGTCCACTGTACATGAGAAATAAAATATCTCTTGCTCACATCCAGGAAGAAAAATTATAGAACGTGTAGAAGCAGCTGTTTCAGGTTTTGTTCTTGCGATCAAAGCTTTTTTCCTCCCTCATGATTTCTTTTATTGGTGAAAGTATGTTCAGCATGGATTTTAAACTACTCTCTAAAGAGCATCTATTCCATGCTTATTTATTGTAAAGTGTCACATAGAAATGATACGTATGCACAGATTTAAGTCAAGTGATTATTGTTCATTGCAGCTGCAATGGCAATGAGATTTATTCATATTTTCCATATATCATCCAGTCGCCTTATATGTCCATCTTTGCGTCCTGCGCTGTCCTTATCCTCACTAAAGCTTTCAGCAATGTTAAATAGAAATATGTGTTTGGAGTTATAATTTAGCTGAACCAGGCAAGCTGTAAATCCTACATTGTTTGGAAAATTTTCACTGGTCCTGGCTGCTAAAGGGATGAACTCAGTTGGTCTCCTACTTCCATAATTTTAGCTGTGTGCTGTGACAATACTTAATGCAAAAACTCTCAGTGCTTTGAGAAAGCCTGTATTTTTTGGATGTAAAAATGGCCCTGGCTCATCCTGCTGCTTTGAAACGAGGCAGATATTTTTCACTAATACAGTGGGTTTAGGATCGGTTCCTGCATCAGTGTTGTGAGCCCCAAAGAAGAAAACATCTTGTCAAATGAACTTAGAATAGCAGTATCTCGTGCATTTTTTTGTGTATCAGTTTGTAGCCAGCTAAGTGCAGTGCTGGTTCCTCCCCTGCTGAGCCACTGAATGAGCTGTGGGATCGGTAAATAGTACCAGATGGAAAAGGCTGGAGCCTGGAATCCTCTCTTTATTCTTTGAGTAGGTACAGCTTGGATGACCCAAGTAAATTCTTTTCCTCCTACTGCCCTTCTAAAATTTCCCACTGCTGCCTGGAAAGGAACATCTGAAGGGTGAGAAAATCACTTCATTCAGTTACTTAGCTCTAGCAAGACATCATTGGGATTGGGGGGGGCATGGGATTGATCTGGTTGAGAAACAAATCTTTCCAAAAAAGCCCCGTGTGAAGCAAACACAGCGGCAACAATACAGGTTACCCTTTGCAAAATGGGTTGCAGTCTCCTGAACTTTGCCGAAGTGGTTTATGTACTTTTTGGCATGCTTGGAAACAGGACTTAAGACCAATTGTTCTCTGCATTATGTTTAAGCATCAGTGACTGGAAGGCTAGAGGAGCAGCTGTCTGCCATCCAGTCTATACAACGTCTGCTCCTGTTGGAGTGAATTCCTTTGGAACTACTACACAGCTGGCTGAGTTATGTAGCCCCTTATGGTAATCATTAACTCAAGCTTTTGGATCCTGAGTGGTCTCCAAATCCAGTGGGTAAGATCTAGGTGGCTTTTCAGGCCCAGACTACAGAATTTGGGGGTGAGGGACCAAAGTTCCTATGTCTTTAGAAAGGTGTGAATATCCCCAAGTCTTACAGAGCTCAACACGGTATAGTGCAGCGTACAGATTCCCTGTACAGATTCTTCTGGTACTGGAGCAAGACCTGTGCATTGTGGAGCTCTTGTTAACGTATGCATGCACATGTATATGTTAGTTTCGATGGTTAATCGGGGAGGCAACAAACACCTGAATCACTTCATGTTTTGTATCAGAGCTCTTATCACCTTTTGGGGTTGGTCCTATAGAGATCCAGTCTGTCTTGTCTTTTGCTCCTTTTGCTGACTCCTCTGGATCTGTCAACACCCTGTCCATTCTTGCTCGATAGCCTTTTCCTTTTAAAAGCAGGGCCTGGCACTTTTCTTTGCTTCTCATCTTGGGAATTTCCATGGGGTCAGTTCTTGAACAGGATTGTTGCCTCAGAGCTGCTACAGGTCAGCAGTTCTGCTTGCCGCTGCGTGACCATACAGGCTGTTACCTCCACTGCAGTCTGGATGAGGCTGTGGGATGGTGGATAGTGCTTTTTCAGATACGCAGATATGATTGGTCTTCTGCTATAAAAAGGGAGTTTTAAGGTACACCGAAGACTGTAGGCAAGGTTTGTCATGTCAAAGAAAAAAATCAGTGTAATTGTTTAACAACAGCTGCAAATGAAAATGAAGCAATAGATTAACGTGTGTTATATAGAGTGATATACCCACATGTATATAAAGATATAGGCAGCTTCCTTTGTAAGACTTTTCTACTTTGCTTAAAAAAAAAAAAAAATACAACTATGAATGTTTTAAATGCCAGCACTTCATATTCTTAGTTCTTAAACCTTATTTCTGCCTAGCATATCATACTGGCATTAACCAGCCTGGGGAGTCCCTGCTGTATCTTCATTTTAATGCTATTGCTTATACTGTAATACTTGAACACTTGCTGCATATAAATGATGTATTTTGAATTTTTTAAAACTAGACTATCAGTGTCTTGATTTTCCAGTTTGTATTGTAAAGTATTTGTTAGGATTCAATCTAAAATATGCTCTCCGTTCAGTGTTATACACGTATATGAGATTTTGCTCTGTAAATGACAGTGTCCTTGCATAGTGCAGAGCGTTGTGAGAGAAATAGAACTGGGCCTTTGCTGAGAATTAATTTCTGTCTTCCGAGCCCCCAGAACGTGTAACCCATCGTATTTCGGTTAGCATCAGTCTGCTGGCTGAGGAGGATTGGTCTGGGTTAGTAGGTTCTATCCACAGTGAGGAAACCATTAAGAGCTGCACTGAACAGCTAACACTGATACTTGTAGTTACGAGTCTGCACTGAACAAGCTCTTCTCAATTATCAGCGGAGGGCTTATTTTCTAGAAGATGGCAATTTGCCCTTCATGTGAGAGGTGACACCAGTGATTAAAGCACTTGCTTTCTGTGATGTTCTTTTCAAGAGCATGAGAGTCAGTTGTCTTGGCCTAAATGAAATCTTCATGTTCTGTTGTGTAAGGCTTGGTTTCTTTTTCTGTTGTGCACAGTTATTCAGTGTTTAATCTTCCATTTGGTATTCAGCGTATGTTCAAATTTAGACCCTTTTGGACTTCAGTATTTTTCTGCTCATCAATCCCTTTCTCCATTTCTAAAGCTTGTTAAAGACCGATGGGCAGGCCATACCTATTATCTCATCAGTGCTGCTGTTCTCAAGTCATTTGTGGGTGTCATAGAAACTACTCTCCTCCCATATACATGCTCCCCAAAAGTATGAACTTGTATTTAGTTACCAAGATGAAAACGAGCAGTCCCTCGAGTATTTTCTTAGTTGCAGATAGGACGAAGCTGGGTGCACTATAAAGCAGGTGTCCAAATATTGTAGAAAACTTGGCTCGAAGGACCTGCTGGAGGTTCATCCTTCACCTTCTAGGCACTATGAATATCTCCAGGTGCTAGAATCCAAAATTTGGATCCATGATTTGGACCTGCAAGTCTATGGAACTGAAAATACTGATGAAGTGAAATAGGCCAGGTTCTCATGGCAAAGCAATCGCCAAAATTCCTGGTCTCAAGTATGATTTAAGCATGTACATCTGTGCTCTTAAAATGACAAAATGAGTCGCATTTAAGTCATGTTTATAAAGGAGTGTATTTTCCTTGCTATGTATACTTGGTAACTTTTGTACAGGGCATCTGAGTGGGTTTTACTGAAGTATTTAACTAGCTTAGTAAGGCATAAAATGAAATCTTAGCATAAAACTCTGCTTCAGTAACAATGTATTTCAGATTGTACATGAGGAGGTCATAGAGCTGATTTGTTCTGGAACATACTGATTTATTGTTGTCTCAGATTATTTTTTTTAATTAAAACTTTTAAATTATTAGGCATTCAAGTCTACAGATTTTTATGTTAGTTCAAAACTAATTTCTTTTAGAGGATAATCGACGCCCTAGAAGAGGAAAAGCAGTTTCTGACCATGTCAATCACAGATTACCTGAAGGACTATCAAGAACTACTGCAGGTGAAAGCAGGCCTCATCCTTGAAATTGAAACCTACAGGTAAGAATTGTGGTCACACTCAGTTGTCTAATTAGAGGATAATTTAAATCCCTTTTTGTAGATGCGGGAGCCCCATTCATCCTCTTTCCAGCATTTAACATACAGATAGCTACTTTTAAAGTTTCAGATCAAGACTCCTTGTATGTATTGTGGTTTGTTAAATAGAGTGAATGGACCCCTAACATCAGTTTTTAGCTTGCTATCGGCTTGTTCTGTGACATGGGTCACCACACCATCCTGTGCTTGACTGTGCTGTCTGTGAAAGGAAGGTAAGACCCTTTCAGAAGGCTGCTAATACATGTGGAGTTGTCTGAGATCTCTGGGAAAACTGTAATAATAGTAAAACACCATTAGTCGTTAGTAACACTGGTAAGAATTACCAGTGGGCAGAGGTGACTGGAATTTGATCACTCAAGCAAAACTCCCTCTGGTAGTAATTCATTCTGTTCTTCTGTCCCCAGAACAATGTGTTAGAGAACCCAATACGATTCATAGGAATCCTATTAACTTTGTACAAAGATAGTGCTATGTAAGAAACTTCCCTAGTCCTGATCAAGTTGATATAAAATTCATGTGAATTGTTGATGCAATATTTGATTACAAGCTGAGGAGCCAGTATCCCTAAACTGCAATCAATAAAACATGAGGTAGCATAGTTGCCATCTGTCAGCTTATATGGCACATTTCACTGTTGAAGTATTTTCATTAGTGTCCACCTGCAGCATCAGTATAAGTAGTGTTCCCCATTCTTGTTTCAGTTGTAGGATAGTGGGATGATAACAGAAAAGTCTGTTTGATTAAAACCTGGCTTTTTCCATCCTTGTTTTTTTATGGAAATGTGTTTGGACCAAGTGTGAGATATCAGCAAACAACATCTCTGCTAATGAATCTTCAGTACTGTGTATCTCTCTAGACACTTAGTAGCTATGGAGTTTAAAAGCCAGAGTAATTCTCCTGTCTGGAGAATCATGATGTATCAGTTGGCACATGGCATAAAAGCAATTTGGAAGAAAAAAAACAACCAACAAAGCAAAACTTCCGAACTGGAGGAAGATACTGCCTTATTGTAAAGATCATGGTTTTTTTCTACAACTAACACAACATTTTTCAATAAATTTTATTGAGATATTGATGTTCAAATACAGAAAGGTGCCATTCTTGTTCAGCAAAGTAATAATTGGCAAAAATTCACTGTCAGTCTACTTTCGTATTCTTTTTAAGGAGTATGGCTCAGTCATTAGCTTGTCTATATTGTGTGCCTTATTCATATTCAACCGGAGAAAACAGACAGTGGTATTACCAGTTATAGATGATGTATGCTTCTGTGTCCTAAAGGATTAATGCTGTGTTCTAAGTGTGTAACATTGCTATAAACCAATAACTATCTAAGTCTGGATAAAGATGGCACCAGCTAAATTTTGGATGAAATGTGTAGACTAAAGCAATCTACTGATAAATATGAAATTTAATTCCAGTTGCATAACTGCAAATGAGAAGCTTTACAGAATAACTTCTGAACAGCTTTATAACAGACCGGTGAGCAAAGAATATCTGTATTCCATCAAAGAGCAAAAATGGTCTGTTCAAGATGCCTTGAGGACTGTGTGCTATAAGGTACAGAGCAAGGCTGGCTTCTGGACAAGATGAAACCACAAGCGATATGTGGGACAAATAATTTGCAGTCAATTGTTAAGCAGCAGTACCTGGATGTTTGTTGGTGGTGTGGGATCCTCGTGATCCTTGGAAAGGCAGTAGTGTCTGCAGCATTGCTAGCAGAAGAGAAACTGTGGAAATAGTAGCCAGTTGTGATCCTTATCAGTGTGTATTAATTCTGTTAACTTTGCTAAAACATGTGATTCTTCTAAATTTAATCCTAGCTCTGATGTTACCTTTACTGTTGTCACTTAAACTTTTTCCCTCGGTTTATTCATCTCCAAAATGGGATTAGCACTTTCACAATAACAGAATTATCAGAATTGTTTCGATGATTAGCATTCATCCAGAATTAGGAATGATAATGCCCAGATATTTAGTTGTTTGGACACGCTTATAGTTAATAAGTGAACCATCAGTGCTTCTGCTCTGTAAAACCTTGTAAGCCCATTAAATTATGGAACTTCTCCAGAGTTTATATCACTGATTATATGAGCATTCTTGGTTTGTCTAAGGATTCCCTACCCTTGTTAATGAAAGAACAATTCAGCATCACCTGCAGCATGTGCTTCTTGTCCCATTAAGAAGGTCCTTAACCTGCAGGGTTGCTTCATCTGGTTGTAGTGAATGCAACCTGTCTCACTGATTGCATTGGCAAGGCAGACTTCGGTGGACAAATGAGCATCTACCTACTGAAAAAGATCTGTAGATGAAAACAGAGAAATGGGCCTTGCTACAGATCAGAAAACATGCTAATGCCTGCAAACAAAATTCTTTTAAAATATCAGAAGCTGAAAAGTGATTTTTTGATTCATGTTTTTACATTTGTGCAGTTTTGCCTATTCCTCTTTTTATTCTCCCTTCACTTAAGAAAATAATGCCTTCCCTACTGTATGCCTCTACCAACACTGCTGTGGGAGGGAATTGGTGTGGGCTGTCCAGTAAGGCAATTCTGGACTGCCTATCTATGTACTTTTTCAAATCCTGGTCCTCTCCCAAGTCTTTTTATCTGTGATAACCAGGGCATGTGAAGACAGCTTCAGTTTGCTTTCTCAAAGGATGCTGGCACATACCCTTGCTTATGCATACTTGAAATGAAAGGCACCTATTCACACTTAGTTCAACATTCCGAAGTTTCCACTGAGAAGTTTCCATGAGGGCCTGGGCACCTTCTGTCCTCCTGGCATTACATGTTAAGGGTGCGGTATCTGGTCTACTTCTTGGAGCTTTCTTTATACCTCCCACCCTGTATTTTCTCTTTGTTTTAGAACTCCTACAGGTCCTGTTTTAAAGCCAGTTATTTCCGTTAGTCAACATTGCTCCTGGACTGGCAAGAAGGATCATTGTTGCAAGGAACACCCTTCCCCAAGGACCAAGTGTACTTCCTTTCTGATTCCACTCACCCTTCCTGCTCTGGGAGCTAAGGCTCACTCAGGAAGTAAAATATATGTCGTATGTGGCCTTATGAAATTATACCTCATGTGAATCTTCATCCCCAATCCTTTTTCACCAGTGTTGAAGTAAATATTTATCAAGTGTCTTGCAGTTTTGTTCTGTGGTCTTGGGACCGTGCAAAACCGCAACTACTTGGACTATGCTTAAGTCTTATTTCCAGACAGAAGTGGTGAATTATTCACTGTCTAAGACTCTTAATTTTAAAAGGAGATAGAAAATCTGCCTAGGATCAGAATTACTATCAATCCTTTCTCCTCAGCTATCAGAAGCTGCTTCTCTTCAAATAGCAGAGGCTGCCCAGAGCCTTTGCCATAAGTTAAGTAGTTTTTCTGCCCTCTCTAAAATATGTTGTTGTTGAAGGCTAAAATATTTTTAGGTTGACTAGCATGTTGCTGCTAACTTTAGATAAATGACATTAATAATGAGATGAGTTAAAGGTGCAGTTGGAATACTTTCCATTTGAAATGCTAGTGTCATGCAAATGTTCTGTTCTAGGTTACCACCCTGCATTTTGAAGCAGCCAAGGCTACAAAGTTTGTTTTTGGTTTTGGGTGTGGGGTTGTTTTTTTTGTCATGGTCATTGTCAGGATCTCTTAATACACTTGTCAGGCATACTTTCCAATGCTCCTGCGGCTGATTTCCTCCATCAACACTTCTAACCCCTTCTGTGGCTCGCTCTCAAGAAATCATCACCAGCATTAAGGCCTCCTCAGCCATTCACCACAGCTTTTTCAGTCAGTTTGATTATTTCCTTTTTAAAACTTGTACCACCCAATTTGTCCTATTCCTGTATCTGTTTTATTTTGAGAACATTCTGAGTTTTCTACACCCAGGGAACTTAACATGCAGTCAGTTACCTGCTGTTCTTCACACAGTCCTTGTCCTCCCATCCTGTGATGCCAAAAAGATGTGGAGTGGCCTTTAACCCTAAAAATGCTTCCTCCATTCCACTTCCTGGAGAGTTTTTTTTTAATAACCCCTTCCCAAATACCCCGGACAGAGAGGATGAATTTTTACAGCCTGCTGGCTAACTGCCCCTATCTGAGATTTTGAGCTTCTGTAGTTGAAACAAAGGCATTGCTGTTGTGAATGGCCATGGTAACATTTGCACTGCATGCTTTTGTTTTTGGTAACTTCTCTCTCCCCACCCCAACCAGTCTATCTCATCCACCTGCTTTCATGGACTAGTTATTTCTGTTGTCATCCAGCACACCGTGGGGTTTCAGGTTGACTAGCATGTTGCTGCTAACTTTAGATAAATGACATTAATAATGAGATGAGTTAAAGGTGCAGTCGGAATACTTTCCGGCAACACTTAAACTAAGTATTAACACAGTGTAGGTATATGTCATTTGGGACCAGATTTCCAGGAAGTAGCTGACATTGTTATTTTTTAGAAGAGTGCTGCTTGGAGGAAGGTTTTTTATTATTACTGTGAATGCTTGAGTTCATACAGTTGAGATTAACACTCCATTCTTCAAGCAGTTTAAGATTAAAAGCAGCCTCCCCCACGAAGAGTTTACGGTTTAAATGATTGCTATTGGGAAAGGATGCAAAGGAACTGAGAAGCCAAGTGACTTGCATAAACTGAAGCTACATGACCTGAGTTTGCTGGCTTCCAAGCCAGTGCTCGGTACATTACACTACAATTTCTCATGCTAGTTTATTAAGCCAAAGTTAGTCTAACATTTTTTTGTTTATCTGATAAGCTTGAGGAAATACATATTATGAACTGTGTACAGTAAAACACTGATTCATGGTCCAGTTTTATAGAGGTTTCATGAAGCTTTGCCTTTCATTTTCAAATGCAGTGTATTTTCAGTAGTAATATTTCAGATGCAGCTTTTCTGTGTGCTGTTGCCCTTTGCCATATACAGTTACCTCTTGGAACTTATTTTTAGTGACTTCATACGTTGCTGCAGCAACTGAACAACTGTTGTTTTAACAGCAGCCAGAAATCCTTAGTCAAACTACCCGCATTCCTGGTTTCCGTCGTCATGGTTAACGCTTTCATTGCCAGCTTCTTTCTGTGTTTCTGCAATGTCACCACCAGCTTCTCTAGCACGTGTCTATCGGAGCAATTTGGCGCTCACTGGCTTCATCAGGTCAGATGTTTGGTCTGGGAGCATTCTCTATGTGTGTTGAAGTGATCTAATTCCTATAAAGCCTCTCTTAACATGGAGGAAGATAGATTGCTTTTACTTTGGCTTTACCTAATAAAGGTTATCCTAGGGTTGAATTTGAGTAACAAAATAGAAGTATGGGTGTCCATCTGAGCCTGTTTTAAGGGGGAAAGTGACCTGTAAATATGTTAGGTAATTCTAACCTGGCTTTTCTTCTGAATCCAGGCAAATCCATGATTACAAAGAAAACCTTACTAATGATATTTTCTTCATGTAGCATTGTCCTACTGAATCTAGAAGCAATCAGAAACCAAAAGAAGCATAAAATGTCCAAAGTGATCAGTCACGTGAAGTATGAAATCTACAGGGGATGTTTAAAATGCCTGCTTTCTTAATTTTGACAGACATGTCTGGCAAATGTGTTTATACCACAGTCCTAAATTGCTTTCAACTCCCCCCCGCTAGGGAGTCAGAAGCCTTGGCTATCACAATCCTCCAGCCTTACTCTTGACAACTTTCATGTTGCGGCTGTATGTTATCAGTGCAAAACATCTGGCATTTCCAAAACTGGAAATGATGAAACAGGTATCTCACTAGTAGAAGGGAATATAAAAACACCAATGTTACTGTACTCATTATAGTATTCAGTTGCATATTGAAAGAACCTGCCATAGAATTTCTAGGCTGTTGCACCAGAATGTTGCAGTTGAACACTTTTTTTGGGGATAACATAGCTTGTGGCCCTGCAAAAGTAGAAAAGGGACGAACTGCTTTTTTTTCTTTTTTTAAAAAATGGCTGGTCATATTTTATGTCAGAGCTAGCAGGAGGGAAGGAAAGCACACAAAGATTTCCAGAGAATTTATCAGGAATTCTGAGACTCAGTCTTACTGGATAACCATCTCTAAAACTTCTAGGACTGAATAAGATCACCCTAATAGCTACTTCTTGTATTTGGTACATGGAAGAAGCCAACAATTTTGTTTTATTTTTTTTGAGCAGTTGAGTAATTCTAGAGAATGCACTTAGTCTGCTCCTGCTCCCGGAGAGGATGAAAGTATGCTGTGTTCCTATTTGAATATTATTAATGCACAGCAATTACTCCTGAAAATGTTTTGCCCCTCAGTTTTGCTAATCTCTGTGGGAAGTGCACCTGTGGAGTGTTTTCCACCACTCTAGAAAGGAGAACATAAGGGTAGTAACCTTATGCAGGAATGGAACAAGCCTGTGGCTGCTGTCAGATTGGTCTTGAGGGTGTGTGGTTCTTGTACGTGCATGCTGTATAGGGAGCAAAGTTTGGCATAACGGAAGGATAGCCAGTATTCTCAAGCTGGGGGGTTGGACTAGATGACCTTTAAAGGTCCCTTCCAACCCAAACTATTCTATGATTCTATGATAATGTCTCCAAGACCATCTAATGTGTGTCACCAGCATAGAAGAGGCAACTCAAAGAGTCTCCATTCTGTGCATCAGCGCACCAAGAATAGGTAGTAGACAAAATTCTGAAGCAGATTGTTGTTGCCTGCTTCTGCTATTTGCTTGTAGTGATATAATTTCCATTACATGGGGAAACAAACTGGTGTCCTGTTCATTTCTGTTTAATTGCTGCTGAGCTAACATGATGTCTTGGTTGGTGAAGAGGAGAAAGCCTTGACCACAGTAGTCCTGTGGAAGTGCTGGCTTCCTGGAACTACAGAAGCTATCAGACAGTCACTGCCAAAAAGAATGAATGGAAGACTGAGGAATAGAGGGGACAAACAGAGATATTATTAAAGAAACCAAGCATTTTCTGTCACAAAGAATTTTTCTAATCCTTTGCTGTAAAATATGTTGTGCTGATTTCTGATTGAATAGGAACTAAGAATAGTTACTTTAATACTGTAAGTTGTTTCCTTTAGCAGTAGCTGGTGTTTGACAGTAAAAGTAATACTTCCCTGCAATTTTCATTTGAAAAGCATAGAACTTACAAATCCTGGCTGTAACAGTTCCCTCATATATCACACTGCAACAACACCTTTAGTACTATATTACCAGCAGGAAAGGACTATTTGCTTGCAAATATTTTTTTTCATTTTTGCCTTTTCTTTATAAAACATTTCTGTGTGTTTCTCTGAGAAAGCTTTACTGAATATCTGTTAAGTTTTGTGTGGATTTGTTTTCTCCTAACTCTGTTATAAGATCATCATTCTGGAAAAAATTTGCTAGCTTTTATGATTCCATAGTGGAAATCACTGGATTTTATCCATGTCAGGAAGCAATATATTGGCTAATGTGGAATATTAGATCTAAAACTGTACTGTGTCTGCTGCTGTTACCTACTGTAAGATTATTGCATTGTTCTCATGAACTGGAGTCTGCAAACTGAGTCTGGGAGATGCTAAGGATTTCTCATTCCCAGTAATAAAAATACGAAGTATGAAAAACACTCAGGATCTGACCCAACTGCAGCATAATTGTTTCAGTTTGTAAGACTTACGCATGTTAAAATATTGGGAAGAATAATCGTAATATTTAATGGAATGCCGTTTTGTGTGTTTTGCAGAGCTTTGTTAGAAGGGGAGAGCAACCAGTGGATTATTACATGGAGAGATCAGCATGCTGGGAAATTGCCTCAAGGTGAAAAATGAGTATTAAAAAATGAATGTTGAATGAAATGAAATATAGCTGGAAACTATTGTGTTATTGTATTCCCGAAGAATGCTTTTTACAACTGTATTGCAAATTGCAAAATATTGAATTGGTTTTGAATGTTAATATTCTATATGAGATAATTTGTCAAATCATGACTCAAGTGGAGAAGGTAAGTAGGGAGTGATGTTTGTAACTCTAATAGTGCAAGAATGTTTGGATGCCCTTAGGTCTTAAGAGAGTTTTGAAGTCTAAAGCAAGAGGTATTTAACAAAACATGTGGTTAAACCCATGGAATTCATCATCATGAGGCATTGTGAGTGTTAAAAAGTTTACATGGTTTTAAAGAGAAATTTAGCAGAGTAATGAAAGAAAAATCAAATACTTACTAAACATAAAGATACCATTTCTATCTTAGGAGCTGCAAATCTCTGGAGGCTGTGAGAGTATACCAGGGAAGTATCACTATTTACTTGCCCTGTTCTTATACTCTTCCCTTTGTATCTACTGTGGGTCACTGTAAACAGGATACTAGATAAGATGGACCTTCAATCTGACTGCTGTGGCCATTGTTATTGATAACAGAATTAGTCTTGATAATAGTCCTGAGTTCAAGAATGTGTGGTCTTAAAATCATCAGACTGTCGTAAGCAGTAGTGCCAAAAGAGATTTGAAGGCCGTGTCTGTAGTAGTAAATTGAAGAGACGAGGGCCTAGGCTGAAACGCCTATATAGAACTGCCTTGCTGTTAAATTGTTAGCACTGTCCCTGGCACAGTTTTGATCTGGACTTACCAGTACTTTTTCAGACAATGCTCAGGCATATTCAGTGGTTACCACAGACCAGGAAACACTGCCAAAAGTCAGAGATGTGGCTCGCTTTTTAGGAGTAGGAGATTTGAGTTGTGCAGTGCTGGTTGGTCTTAGAGCCAGACAATGATTTCTACTACATTTTATTAAATTGTATAGATAGAGCCTAAAAGTTTCTTCATTTCTCTCCCTTGTTGTAACTTCTTGTATCTTGTAGCTACAAAGGGTTGTATTTGTGTTTTCAATTTCCAGTATGTGGTGGCAGGTATGCCATTAATTCTCAATAGGAACTGAGAAGTTTCAGGCCACCTTGGCTAATGAAGCAAAAAACCAAGCCTAGTATATTAGCATACATTATTTAATAAGAAATTGTAAATTTAAATGAACATTAATATAAATGAGAAAGATCTAATCCTTAAGTAAATGCCATAATACCCAGTAGCTCACAACAGGTAAAATTAGCAAGAACTTGCAGCTTAGTAAAAAGCTTTGCTTTCAGTTTTAATATAATTTATGCAGAGACTTAATTATAATGCAAAACCTGCAGGATCCACTGAAAATGAAGCCATTATTTCTTTCAAAAACTTAATATAAAATTTCTTAGTTCATGCCCTCTATTTTTATATTATTTAGATACAAGCCACTATTTTAATGTTTGGTTGCCTATGCTCTTTTTGCAGATATTATAAACACGTCATATAACTACACTGATATTTACTCTACTTACCAAGAAAGAAATAGAAATAAAGCTTCACCAGCTATCAGGATCACTGATACAAGACATAGAATGCCAGTGACAAATACTAGCAGTTCTGCACGTTATTCAGCTCAGTCAGCACAGGGTGGATCATGGACAACAGCGAGTGGAAGAGCTTTTGGAAGAGATGTACTTGGTTCGGTATATCGCCCTTCAACAACTGTTAGAAAGGATGAAAGGATTGTAACAGACCACAAAGAATTAAGAACATTTACTCCAGCCTACAGTAGCTGGAAAAACACTGAAATGCAGCAAAAGACGATTCCAGAAAGAAAGAAAACGGAAGTTACAGCTTCGTCCACAGTATCTTTTTCGAAAGAATCGGTACATGCTGAAAGATCAGACAAGGACCACAACGCTGACACGAAGCCAGGGATTTCTGAAAATATAAGAACAAAACCAAGCTTCACTAGATTTCCGACTTACGAGCTGAATACCAATTTTAAACCATCTAAATATGAAGAAACCATAACTGAAACTCAGACCACACTAAAAGGAAAAAGAGGAGACAGCAAACCAACTGAAGAGAAAAAATCTCTGCTGAAAGAAAAAGACAAGCTAGAGAAACAAACAAAGGAAGAAAAAAAGGAAACAGATGAGAAACCTTTTATAGAAGAAAGAAGTGTTGACTTTGGAAGGAAAACTGAGCAGAAAAAATATATCCATGAGGAAGTTATTAACCAGAAGTTAACAGGGAGTGGTATCTCTAATGCAGGAACTTTGAAAAGCGAATCAACCAAAAAAGATACAAATGTGATGTTGGACTCAAGAAGCAAAGAAGTCATTGAGATACCTATCAGTCTTGAAATGCCTGCTCCTGATGAAGAATCTCAGGGTAATAAAGAAATCAGGTTACAAGGTTTTAAAACTTCCATAGGAAGAGAAACAGATGACCATGCAACTAAGCCTGCTGACATTCACAAAGTGAGTGTTTCAGAAGCAGAATCCAGTCTGAAGGATGACAAGCGAATTAGTGACAGAAGTCATAAAGTGGGAGGTCTGTCAACTGAAAATATAGCAGAGAATATTGTTGCTGACATTCTTAAAAGTTTTACACAGTCTTCTAGTTCACAAATATCAACAGACACAAAAGTGACCTATTTTAATAAGAAAGAACACCCAGATGATGGGAAATTAAAGACTGAGATCACAGTGCAATCTCAAGTTCAAGAAAACATAGATATTTCTGATGAAGCTGATGTAGGAGGTCTATCAAGCCAGGATGTTAGAAAAGTCGTTCGAGAGGGTGTTGAGGTAACTCCTTCCAAAGAGGAGATAGAAGATATAGTACATCATGGCCTGAAAGACAATGAGGGCAGAAAGAACATGTCTGTTAATGTTGAGATTATAGAGGAGCCACTAGATTATGCCACTGATGAAAGGACTGATTTTTCAACACCTTTTGAAGTAGAGGAAGTGGAAGATGCTTTCCCTGAGAGAGAGAGGCATTATGGTGATGAGGAGGAACAAAACATAACCTTCACGTACGAAGACGTTAAAAAGAAGAAGCAACGCCATGAGAGGTTCACTCATGTTGAAGAAGTAACTGAGGAAGATGACTCACCTATTGAACAAAAATATTTTGTGTCTGTTCCTGATGATCATCCTATTATTAATGAAAAAGATGATGACTCAGTATATGGGCAAATTCATATAGAAGAAGAATCAACTATTAAATATTCTTGGCAAGATGAATTTTTGCAAGGCACACAAAGTAAGAGAGATGAAGGTGTAAGCTCTCCAGAAGAAACATATCAAGTGGTAGGGGAGGAAGCAAGTGCCCATATTTTAAAAGAGCATCCTGAAGCTGAAACATCCCATGTTGAATCCATTGTTATTGAAAAAGAAATTAAAATTCCCCATGAATTTCAGACTTCAATAAAAGGGCTTTTATCAAAGGAAACAAAGGACCCTAAACATCAACTGAAGGAAGCTTTGGAGCAGTTGGAGGGCAGTCTCCCACAAAGTGTGAAAGAGGAGCTGTCTGCATTAACAAAAGAAAATCAAGCTGACTCTAGTAGCTTAGAATTTGATATCAAAAAAGTTGATCAAACAGAGGAGGGTGGCTTGGTGACAATTGTTGCTGAAGTCAATCTGTCACAGACCCTTAATACTGATGAAATCGATGTAGCTCAGCTTGGTGAAGTAATTGCAAGTGAGAAGGAGAAGGTAATGTTGCACTCCCTAAAAAAAGAGAGCTCAGGGAGAGTTGTTGATAGTAGAAGCAATATAGAACTAGATGCTTCCTCCCAGAGCGATAACTACACAACTTTGGCTGATCAAGAAATCTATAACTCATCCACAATGAGGAGGAGTGGTGGCACAGGGTATCATACCACTGAAAAAATTATTTATGATGGTTCAGTTTTGGAAACTGCAGATTTTGGAGAAGTCTGTCACTCACCACAATCAACTGATGAGACCAAATCTGTAAGGCGTATTAAGGTTGGTCCAGCAGAAGTTCAGACATTTGAGCAGATTGTATATGAAGGACCTGGTTCTGAAATGCTGGAGCTCAGTGCTACAGAAGATCTTGTTCAGACAGAAGGATCGTCGGAGTTTAGCCGATCTGTGAAGCATTTTAAACTGGGTCCTAAAGAAATCCAAACCACAGAAGAAGTAATTTATACAGGCCCTATTACTACAACAGTAGAAGAGATTGATTCTGGAAATCTTTCTCAGAAGTTTTCAATAGATTTCAACAGGTCCACAAGACATGTCACAGTAGGATCAAGGCAAGTAACTGAAGAAGTGTCTTTTGAAGGGCCTGTTTCGGACTCTCTGGAGGTCAATAACTCAGGTAACCTTTCTCAGACAGAAGAGTCTGTGGATGTCAGCAGATCAATAAGGCACTTTAGATTAGGTCCAAAAGAGATTCATACTGAGCAAGTTATCTTTGAAGGACCAATCTCCGGTACAGTGGAGGTCAGTGACACTAGAGACTTCTCGCAGGCACAAAGTTCAGTCAGACACATTCAGTTCGGTCCCCAAGAGTTTATGACAGCTGAAGAAATCATCTACCAGGAGCCTGTCTCTGAGCACACAGAAATCAGCGAACTGGAAGGCCAGACTCTTTCTGAAGGCTCAGTAAGGCAGGTTAGACTAGGTCAAGTGGGAGTTAAAACCACTGAGCAAATCATCTATCAGGGCTCCCTTTCTGAAACTCCAGAGCTGATTAACAAAGAAGGATATCTTCCAGAGAATGAAGGGAGCTCAGATATCAATAGATCTTTCAGGCACATTAAAGTAAGTCCTGCAGAAACTCATGCTGAGCAAATAATCTTTACAAGACCTATTTCTGAAACACTGGAAGATCTTTCACAAACCGAAGAGTCATCTGAGAGCAGTAGGTCTGTAAAGCATATTAAAGTAGGACCCAAGGAAACATCCTTTACTTTTCAAATGGATGTTTCCAATATGGGTGGAATATCTGCAGTAAAAAGTGGAGAACAGCAAGCAACAATGCTCATATCCAATAAGCAAGACCCTTCTGTTAGTCAGTCACAGATTGTAGTTGAAAGTGACCACTTCGTAGAAAATGAAGATAAAAGAGGTGACTCTGTTCTCTCCAGTTTTTCTCAAGATCATGGTGAAAAGGTAGTGGAAAAATCATTTTTTGATAAAACTGTACAGTTGCAAAGAATGGTAGACCAAAGGTCAGTTATTTCTGATGAAAAGAAAGTCGCTCTTCTCTATCTGGACCATGAGGAGGAAGATGATGATGATAATGATGGACAGTGGTTCTGAAAGGACTCTTTAATGAAGTCTAGTTAGTAATTTGTTTATACATATTTTTGATTATCTTTTTTTAGAAAGAGAAAAAAGGGATGGGGAAACACTCAAACTACTTAGATTCTTAGTATCAGACTGAGAAGTATTGAATCTAAGCCTCTACCTATTCAGCACACTACTTTTTTGGAAGTTTTATTTTTGGGTGGGGGAGAAATCATGCTATTAATATGTTTTTCCTTAGAGACCTGTGTCCAGTAACTTCAGATTTTTCCACCCATAGAGACAGGAATTTTTCTACTGGGGGTTTCAAAGGAATATATTTTTTGTTTGTTTTATAGCAGGTCAATTAATAAGTGTGTGCTTGAATAGGACTCTTCCATTATTTTTTTTCAATACTGTATTGTACTTGGTTACTAAAATATTCAGCAATTTATTTAAATCTCAAGCTACTAACCACAAATATAACAGAATATAAGACTAATAAGAGAGGTAGGTAGCTGATTTTCAGTTCCATTTCTGTGTACTTACATGCAATACCTAATGAAAAAATGTTAAGATACAGTTATTACAGCTATAAAAAAATAAATACAATTCTGTAGGATCAAACTAAGCATAGCAAGAATTGAAAAAAATGGTATTATTTGTATAGCTAGAATGCAGTGCAAAAAAGGAGGTAACACTGAAGCAAGAATTTCTCACAGTATTTCCAATGAGAAACAGTGCTTTTTATGGTTAGACAGTAGTACATTTAATATCTTTAAAAAGGAAGCATATTTTAAAAATAGGCTGGATAGCATTTCCACTGAAGTAAGGAGAACTCTTAACAGCTTTACTGGCTATCTCCATTAATAGCTTCAATTTATTTTGCAGTATATGGGTTACCTTGATACTAGGTATTGCTAAAGGGAAGTGTGAAATGTCAAACGTTATTACATAATGCTTAATTTCTTAACACAGTGAAATTAGCTAATATGTGTTCTGTTCTGAAGAAAACTTGTAAAAATGGTATTGATGACACGATCATTGTGTGTCAAGTCACTTCCAGATAATCCTTTCTTTGTTTACAAATGAGAAGATGTCCTTTTCAATTACTAGCCCTGCAAACCCAACCCAAGACTTCAATTTTACTTTTTTCTTTTTCTTCTTGCTGTAACATTTGCCTCAGGCCAAAGAAATAATTTGAAAATAAGCTAATTTCACTTGGATTGCACATTGGTTAAATGAAGGACATAATTAACTTTACAATTATAATTCAGTGACTTCAAAGTCCAGATCAGAAGCCAGAATCACAAACTGTACTGAACTGTGCAGTGCTAGCAGAAGCAAAAATAGCAGCCGAAATATTTTTCTTACTGGGGTAAGGAGATACCATACTGGACATGTATGAGAAATACAATACACAAATGAGAAGCTGCTATTTTTACATGCGCACACACACACGCACATTCACTCCCTCACTGTCTCATACCCTCTCTGCAGAGTAGAACCTCCCCTGTATCCGGACGGCGATGTTGTGCCAGTCCGGTGGTCACTGACTCAGAATATTTTTCCTGTGGTTATGTAAGCATAGTTTTGTGTGTGCTAATCCATATTAGAATCCAGTTAAACTATTTTACTCTGGCATGGCTAGTCACTTTTCAGATTCCTTAATATTAACAGAAGGTAGATTTTTCAAACCTGACTGCTGCTTTATAATATGAATGTAAATGCAAAGCTGAAGAGGAGCTCTATGCTGACTGACATATCATGCTGTTTCAGATATGGGACAGTTTAATTGTTGTGTGCCTTAGTTACTAAGTTTGAAACTGTACAAAGCTATTAATGTTCTGAAGATTAACTCATGAGGTCTGTCTGCACTGCAAAATTTTCTGTACCATTTCCTCATTTTGTTTAAGTGCGAGTACCAGTGTACTCAAGATTGGGTATTTTTCAATCCTGTACTATGAAATCATTTGTTGAAATTGGAAGTGTAACCAGCGGCTGGAAAATGAATAGGAAACTGAGTTATGTAGAAGCACTGAAGGCATGTATGCTAAGCTTATTTATACTGTTCACTGTGCAATGGATAATAATATTTTTTAAAAATTATTTGTATGTGCTCAAAAAAGATCTAGTGCTTCCATTTATAAATAGGGTGTTATTAATTGTAATACTTTTAAGATCATCCTATACTTTTGTTTCCTTAGCTTACCCTATGGTTTTAAAGATGGTAACATCTCTGTGTTTATTTTAATAATAGTGTATAAGCTAGAATTTTCCAGCTAGATGCCTAACTGCAAGCAATCAGATTCTGTACTTCAAGTATTAAATAACTGCATAAATGAAGAAGTCAGGTCTGTAATAAGCAACAGAGTTTAAAAAAAAAAATCAGTGTTCGTTTTCTTGAAGTTTTATTCTAAGCTGAAACTTAAACATTCTCTGTAAAACAGATATAAGAATATCTGCAGAGAACATATGTTGTAGCCACAAAAAGCTACTTAAAAGGTCAAACCCATTTATTGATACCTTGTGGAATTTTTGACAGACATGCTCCTTAGGAACAACTATACCAACACTGCTATGCTTATCTTCACCTGCTCAGAGGATTATAATATCAGATAAAGGAATAAACTAATAAGGAGCAAGTGAATCATAAAATGTAGATGGCCTTAGCATTGAAGGGGGGGGGGGGGAAGAAAAATCAGTATTGTTTCCACTGAGGCAACAACAGCTCTTTAGAAATTCCTTTACACATCACTGTCAGATATAGTAGGTTATCCCAAGGTATATTTCTATTTTGATTGTCTGGAGGGAAAAATTTGTTCTGTGTACATTCTCTAGTTCTATTTAAGGTCAGTATTTTAATCAAATGTTGGAAAGCTAGTTTATTGTAGGGAACTGGAAATGTGCATTAGCATGGCATTTAAAGATATGCACAGTTCCTTTGCATCAATACTTTCAGGCTGCGAAAACAAAGCATCTCACGTAAAAAGGGTTTAAGTTTTAAAAATGTTTGTGTAAGCAGCCCATTTTCCATTTAGTTCTCATGAACCCGGGACATTTTGACGTAACGATAGCTTCTGGATAATATTACCTTCAGGCAACAAAGTGTAGTGAGGTGGACACTTGCATCCTGCAGGCCTAATGGTTGCATTTGCAGAATCAGGGCCATAGATACATGTATTACTAGTAACAGCAAATATAACCTACTGTCTGATGTACTAACTCACCCTCTATGATCACTTTCTGCAAAAGTGTTATAACCTGTGGCTGAAAGGATTGGTCATAGAACCTCGGTCAGCATGCACTTCTGAAGCTTACACATATAAGTTGTGCTTTTCATTAAATACAAATAAGAACTTTACTGCTGAGTTTGGATTAAACAAAATGCTTTTAAAATATTAGTCATTTGGGGGGTAAAAACTATGTATTTATATGCTGATATAGATCACAAGTGGGGCACTGTTTTCCAAATGTGTAAACCACTGGTCTAGAAAGCAAATATAGCATAGAATATAAAGAAAGATGTGTGAGAGACCTAGAACTCTGTATTGACTGATGTTTGTGAATAGCAGGTGTTTAAAAAGACGGTAAGAATGTTGAAACTGGGTTTGTTGATGTCCGCTGTGTGAAACTTTGCAGGCAGCTTGTGTTTTGGTCATTTGCAATGAAACTGCATTTTTGTGGTGGTATAAGCTTTGTGATTTTACACTTTTTCACTCTTGAGTATTAAACAATCAAAATCAAGGCAGATGTTTCTCTTTCTTCCCGCCTGATGTTTTTAAGGCTGCATTGTCAAAGAAAAAGGACTTCATGTCTATAAATATCTTGCTGTAAGGCCTCTAAGACTGAGGAGTTAATTTCGGTTCAAAGAATGAACATAAATTTTCATTCCATCAAAGACATACCTCTTTGATGTTGATAACAGAAAAGATGGGAAAACATAGCATATTCTTCATTGCAACTACATACAGCATGGGTGGACAAGCAGTGGTTCTTGAGTTCAACAGCAGTTAGTGGGAGAAGCAGAGTATAAAACAACGCAGAAGAAGGAAGTCCTGGAGTTGCCAGCATCAGTCTTCCTTGGATCCTGGGATTTGACCAAGGTAAGTCTTAACTTTTACTCTTATCCAGCAAAGAAAATCTTTTTATGCCCATTTAGAACTTTAATAGAAAAGGTTTGTTTCTCTTTAACCACATTCTTTATTTGTAATGAAGAAAATATCATGCCTTTAACCCAATTTTCTCCTGATTACAGAAATGGGTCACAGTGAGTTTTTCATGTGAAAGAGTGAGATTTGCTAAAGAGATGCGTTTTCAATATGCTGAGAAAAGCATGTAGTTCTCCATTTCTTGTAAAACAGGGAAAAGTGTGAAAGAGTGAGATTTGCTAGAGATGCGTTTTCAATATGCTGAGAAAAAGCACGTAGTTCTCCATTTCTTGTAAAACAGGGAAAAACAGTATTTGAAGCTACTGACTATAATCACAGCATATTCTAAAGATGGTTAAATGATCAGCAAAACAGTTTCCACTGAAACTGGGCTCTGTCAGAAAAACATTTTCAGCCTTCATCTGCTAAGTTAAATAGCATTGCTCTTTAAACTGTCAGTGGTGAAGATCTGATTTCTCTGAAACTTGAAGCATGTCTCTGAATAGTAAGGAATGGGTCTCACAGTGAGTTGGTCTTTAATACACTGTTTAAGATTTCTTTTCAGTTTCCTGGTTTTGACACACTTGTCAGTTGTGATAACATTTTAAAGATGCAACAAAAATACGGGGATCTCTCAATGTGAAATGCTAGAAAGGCTGCTTAAAATTAAATGGCGGAAAAAGTGTTTATTCATACTCCAAATTTAAATAGTTTCAAAGGCAAAACTGTTTTTTTCTGATGTATCCCTGCAACCAAATGTGAGCAAAACAACAAGCAACGTGCTCAACCAACAAGGAAAAGTTTTTCTTTTTGAAAGATGTTATCTCTAGCTACTGGGTTATCACAAACCACTAGTATTGGTTTTGGTTTTCATTTCCAAATCACAACGTGAAGTTGGTGTGGCAGGAATTTACAGCTGGAATCAAGCCTACTTTGTTCAACTACAAGCCCTTTTTCAGGTGAGAAAGTTAAGAGATGCTGAACCCTAATACTAGCTAGAACTTGCTTCAGGCTTTATAGACCTGATAGGAAAGGCAATATACTTTAACTAAAATGCTTCTGACAGGCTAAAATTTCTACTTTCCTTTTACTTTCATGAGTCATTCTACAGTTAAAAAAATGTATGTATGTATACAAGAAGTTAATAAGTTGATTTGTAATCCACAAACAGATATGTCTGCCTGAATTTTATTTTTATTTTACTACTTTTGTATTGAATTTCAGTGAGTTTTTTTTTTTTTCTAAAGGAAATAAAAAGACAGCAACTAGTATTCTGAAAAGACAAAGAGTGGAAGAAATATGCTCACGCATATTAATTTTATTCCTGTACTCATCTATGTCACCAATCTGTCTTCAAGGAAAACTTTTTTTCAGTATTTCATGCAAAGAAGGGACATGGGGTCTTCATGATGGGTAGGAGAAATGGAACAAATTGATTCATCTTTGTTGAGAATGAGAAGCCTGTCATACTGGCCTTGTTTCCTGATAGTAATGTTGTGCTTTGGGACAATAGTCAGAAGGAGACTCGTGGTGGGTTGATGATTCAGTGTGTTGGTCTATCTTATTTGATCTTTGTTTTTTCAGCTTTTTTGTGGCCTTGAAAAAACAGGCAGGGAGATAGAGGTTATAGTTTATTATTAGGTCAACATAGTTTGCCATTTTAATTTTGGGCTGCAGAGACTATATGCCTGCAAGTTACTCAGCTAGTTCATATAACTCTATCAAAAGGCAAATTCTCTTTGTAACTGGGAACTGCTACTTTCGGTTGGTTGATTTTTCTCATAATTTTGGCTTTTCTTTCTTTTAATGTCATTGCATCATCCTGTGAAAACAATGAGATGCTGTATGACCACCTCTGTCACTACTTGCTATTATCACTTAACCAGAGGAGTTAACCAAGAGAATTACTGGTTTTCTTCTTATGAGTTAGGAATAAAAGTGAAGGTGAACATATTATCTTCTTATTTTTCACTTTCTGCTTTGATGAATCAAGAAGGGTGATGGTGGCACATGATCAAATCTCTTCAGGCAATGGCTGCTAAATAGGTGACACATCTGACATTTAGCAGAGGAAAAAGTCTGAAGAGCTAGTGGTCAGACTGCTGCCCTGGGAACTTTCCAACAGTTTGACTCATCCATCTTTTCCATCAGGCATTTGTGTGACTCTTGTGCCTAAATATCTCTGAGAAGTACAAAAGCAACATAGATTCTAACAAGATGCAAAAAGATGCTCAGTCAAGAAGAGATGTAATTAAAAACTTGCTCTGAATATGTCAGCAGTTTCTTGAATTGATGTCAATCTTTTTTTTATTGTGGATGTCAAATGAGATTTGTAAGTGAAGGTAGTACAGCATATAACTCAACGATACACGTTTCTTAGACTCTCACTGGAGTAAACTGATAAAGAGAAATCTCAAATAGTCTATTTTCCACTATTTTCATATACAGATGTATTGAAAAATACTGTTACTCTGAGTAATACAGTTAAGTCCTGTGACAGTCAAACTAAATAAGCATACAGTTAATTTCATTAACCCTCTCAGCTTTCATAAAAACATTGCCTCTGGAGCTGTGCATCAAGGCAGGAATGTGATTAAGATAACTTTGTATTTGCTATCACATTACTGGGAAGTATATTTTTCTAGATGGCTTTGACTATGTGATGGTGAACATTTACATAAATATTGGTTGTTACTTACCTGTCATTGATAGTGCAGACCAGGTTCTGTTCAGCAAGGGGTTTTGGTGAGAGCTTGGCCAAAGGCTTATATATTTTGTTGCAGGCAAAGGAAATTGCTCTTACTGCAGAGCCCTAGAAATTTGCATTAGGATTTTTAAAAGAAATTACTCTGAAGTCCTTAGATTACCAACCAAAGCCAGGAAAGAACACCCTGAAAATGAGTGATTTACTGAAAATGAGTAAGTTACATATTACTTACTACCATGTTTTTGTTTTTTCCTTTGAACTTACAAGCTGATGTTTTTCTTTTCCCTCATTTATCATGGCAATTTTATGCGAGCCAAAGAGTGTTTAGAGGGAATGAATAACCTGGGGCCACAATATTAGTCCTTAGGGAGTTGGGGGGTGAGAAAGGGGTTTTGAAGCTCAATGTTTTAAGGTTCTATTTACTAAATCTGAAAGTAAAGATCGTAGGAAAAAAATACACCTTTCCTCACCCAGAAAACAAACCAAAGGTTTTCAGGTGCCTCGTTCTTTCCTGTACTTGGGAGACTGATAAGATTATTTATTCTTAGTTATGTGATACTTTTCTGTTGAATGCAGCATGTGCTGGGTAGTAAACCCATAGACAAATACAATGTGGTGCTATTTATGCAGAACCTGCCTCATCCAAATTTTAAGCAAATAGTACAAGAAATTGATTTTTCATAACTAGTTTTAGGGTTGGTTTTAAATGCAATACTATAAAGTCTTAACCTTTAATTTTGCTGTTATCAGTTAGATAACAAATGTACGAGTTTTCAGAGATCCATCTTTCAAATGCCAGCAATTCTTCATACAAAGGTAGATCTTGTTCCTGTAGTGGGAGGAAATCTGAATGCTTTCAGCCCACTAGCTCTAAATGTCAAGATTTAATTTCAACACTCGGTATATTTAAAATAAATTATTTGCATGCATCTCCACAAACTTTGAGTGTCAGTAACTGAGATGGACATTTATATCTGATAACTGGCACTACACATGAAAACTCATGTTTTTTCATCATCTAACTGACTTTTAATGGTATAATGTATACCTAAGGACCCTGCAGTGGTTTGGGAAGGGAGAGAGAAGGAGAAAGTAGGAAGAGAAAAAGAAGGTTCTAGAAATTAGTACTGTAAAAATGTGTTACAGACCACCAGAGAATATGCATATCTTCCACCCTGTGAATCTTCCTCTAATAAAATCCCAGATTAGGTGAATGAATTGAAAAGCAGTAACTTTCTCAATCTGGTATCTTAAGCTACTCCTCTACTTCAGCAGTAGGAAGTGGTACACTAAACACAGCCCAGGTACTTCACAGTTGACATAGAGTAATAGAATAGAATAATCTACAATGATAGACTGAACTCAACAAAACTTCAGATAATTGTGAGGTAAGGCATAGACATCGGTCTTTCCTAAACGTCAGTGTTTCTTTGAAGGATGGAAGAGTTAAAGTTTCAAATTCCTATAACCTAAGATCTAGCAATGTTACAAAGATGCTTTTCTGGCAGGTAAATTGTACCTCTGCAAAATTGTATTTATTCTGTAAGATCTCATCTCGTTGCATGATAAATGGATGGATAGCTGGTAATCTGTCCTTTCCTTGTGAGAGAGTAATCATATATAGCATACAGTATTAGTGGGTATTTTTTATGTATTGGGGGTATAAAATCCATTTTCTGAAGCCTCAGTAGAAATCCTTCCAACTTTATATAGACAATTCGTATTATTGGGAAGGAAAAAGAAAAACTTGGGGAGGGATGGGGCTTTGACACATTTTTGTATCACTCTCCAAATAAAGCCCTGTGGAACCGTTACAGTTTTTCAGAGCAGGCAGGTTCTTCAGGCTGAGCATTGATTAAAGCTGCTTACTGCTAAAGCACCAGAGTCTCAACTTCCAATTTTCTTCTTATACTGAAAAGCCAGACCATTTGGCACACTTGGACCTACATCTGGAAAAACTTATATTGAAATGGTTTCCAAACAGCTATGCTGGGAACTACCCCTGCAGCTGCTGTTACAATGCAGAATGGACAGTTAAAACAGTCCACAAAAACAGCCTGTGCTAAGAGACTACTGGCCTTGCCTTCTGAAGCCAGAACCAGGCAACTTTTGTGGCTTGGTTTCAGCTTTTCAAGTTTTGTCTTTTTGTTAGATGTTGCTATTCGGCATCAGATTAGTTATTACAAAAGATCAGTTTCCACAATTCTCCTTGAAGAATCTCTAAAAATTGGTCAAGTTTAATAAATTTATTCAAATTAGACCAGTAACAGCGCATTACTGTGTAGAATAGTAGCCTTTTCCTGCAGAAGGAAAAGATCAGCTTTTGAGCAATGTAATGCGGAAAAAAAATTATTAGTGTCTGTAATCTTTTTTTAAAAATGAAGTGAGCTATAATATCTCTTAGACTGCTATAGATGCTTTTGAAATAAAGGAAAAGACTGCACTTCCATAAAATCCAACAAGCTACTTACTTTTTCCCTAGCAGATGTTTGTAATAAGTGATTTTTGCTTTGAATACTGAATTTACCAAAGAGGGGAGGACTAGCAGGCTAATTTCTTGCTTTCTTATAAAGGAAGAAAAGAAACAAAATATAAAATATTATATTAATTTCTTAGAGAAATGTAACACAGCCCAATTTTTCTATAATAACTGTACATCTTGCACCACGGTTCAATTAAGAGTAAATAACATAGCAATAGGTTAAACTGGTGTTATCTAAATGGGAGATCTGCTGTTTATTCTATGTGACACCAAATATGGTTTTGCTTACTTCTAGCTGAAAATAGATTAACCCCATTTGAAACATGGGAATTCACTTTAACTGTATGTTAACACTAGGGAAAAACAAAAAGAGTAGTAAAACTTGTGCTAGCATTCTGAAGTGGATATAATTCTGTCAGAACAAATCTGTAATAAATATATTATCTTTCCCTTTTCTGGAATCTTACAAAGAACATGCTCATTATTAAAATCACTCCACTGAGTTGCTAAATTAAAGTAAAATTGTTTCATGTAAATGAGTTTCTGGCAGGCCTGTCAATATATTGATGGCTTACTGATCCCTCTCTTATCCTGGCATTAATACCTTTCAGCTTGGGGGAGAAGAAAAAGCATGTTTCTTAGCAATTATTTGCATATGGTATGATTTGCAAAGAACGGCTGATAGTTGGGCCTGATCCCACATCATTAAATTAAATAGTAAGCGGGACATTAACTTCATGCAAGAGATGATCAAACTCATAGCAATGTAACTGGTGACTCCCTTTTAGGACTTGTT
This sequence comes from Phaethon lepturus, assembly GCF_000687285.1. Lineage (NCBI taxonomy): Eukaryota > Metazoa > Chordata > Aves > Phaethontiformes > Phaethontidae > Phaethon > Phaethon lepturus. The sequence continues at coordinate 29,410 of NW_010526718.1, forward strand.
TTCAGAGGAGGAGGATTGAAAAGATTATTTTTGGAAAGCAAGCAGTAACAACCTCTCTTCTTTTGTCTTGAGGCAGAGCAAATATTTTGTGATATCATAAATAAAATGCTTCCTGCCAGCAAGAGCAGAGGGGAGGAATCGCCCCTTATCAGTGCCTGTGAACCACCAGCCAAATTCCCAAGAGTGTAGGAGGGCTCTGGCAGATGGGCTCTGTCACTTGAGGAGATTATTGCCCCCAGTTATCTGCCAACAATTAGCTAGCACTGTATCAAGGACAACAGAAGGGGACACGTACAAGTTCTTCAGCTTCTACAATTCAGAGACATGAGTGTCAGCTTAGACTGAAATAGGTAATGGTTAAATTTCTGTTGAAATCATATAGCTGGCTATGAGTTCTGGATCCAAGCAGATGAACAGCCTTCTATGCTGCTTCAGCAGGTACCTGAAGGCTCTTAGTCCTGTACACTGATGTTCTAACTGGTGCCTGCTTGTTGCCACAATGCCATGATTCACAGCAGGGGAAAGTGGAAGGGAAGGGAAGTCAGCAGAGTTCATGATAAAGTCTAGTGTCCCTTATGGAGAAGAGTACCTGCTCCTACCACAGCAAAGTTTTCAGAAGTGCTGACAAATAAGTTAGATACAGGTTAATGTTAGATGGCAGAGCTGAAAAGCGTAACTTTTTCCATGAGTTATGGAGTGCAGATGCCAGTGTCAGATTCTCCAGCAGACTCAGTCAGCAGCAACTACAAATATGGGATTTATCTTCACTGCTAGCTTTCACACTTCCCTAGTTCTGTGGATGATTTGGATGAGCCAAGTTCCTGTTACTGAGATGAAGAACTCTGGTTCATTACAAAGAGTCAGCCAGAATAAGATCTGCCAAAGTATAAACTGCCTATCTGGAAAGCATCTTTATAACACTGCCAATTCTTAAGCTAATGGTTGTACCTGCTTAGGTTTCATTTGTGCTGTATTTGTGTGCCCTTTTACTCATTCTGTTACTTCTAGGCGCCCCTCTGTCTTGGTTACTTCTGGGCTCAGATCCCCGTATGTAGCTGTTCTAATTCCTGGCTCTTCTTTCAGCAGCAGAATTGCTTTTTCTGAGAAAAATAGTGACCAAAACATTTAAGAAGTCATGGTCAGAGAAAAGAGGAAAAAATATCAACTCTTACATGAGCTAATTAACTTCAATTTTTGCTAGGAAAAGAGATGAAAATAAAACCTACTTATTACAAAACACATCTTCTCTGTATGTGGCCTAATCTTAAAATGCTCGTAGTTGAAGACAGGACACGAGTACCTAAACCATATGTGCAAGATAACACCAGGTGTTGCTGCCTGAATTTCTTTTTTTAACACAAGGGAGCCTTAAAAAAAAAAACAACCAGGAGTTTACTTACTGGGATTTAACTAAGGTAAGTAATAGCTTCCTGTGTTTCTGCCAACTTGCGTTTGCAAAGCACCTTATCCAAAGCCTTCTGAAAACAGTGGAGACCATGCCATTGTCTCCCATGAGTTTTAATTTGGCACTGTAATTATTACCTTTAAATGTAATCCAAATGTATTTGTCGGAGTTTTTGTCTGTAAAGCCTGTTGATTTATTGTGCTAACATCTGCAAGCAGCAAATTGTGGCTAACAAAGCAAATGTATAGTTGTGAAAATCTTCCACTGCAGAAGTGCTCTCCTAGCATATTGAGAATCTGCACAATATATTTCAGAGCCTCCTCTTGTTTATGGCAATAGCACAGTAAGCCTGAAGTAACCTGTTGCCTTTCACTTTCATCAGCACATGAAATTGAGCAAACTAGTATTGAGGCACTGCAAATAAAATTCTTAAGAATCATAACCTGATGTCAGTACTAGCTATGCAATTTAACTAATTTGGTGGGAGAAAGAAGACCAAATTATTACTCCTGTTTCTCTTTGTCTTTTCTTTCTTTATTGCTGTTCATGGTAAGCTGAGTAGAAAATTATAGTATTCTGTGGAAAGACTATAGCAAAAAAAAACCCTATATAGATACTCACTGCTACTGCAGAGATGGGCGTGGTGTTACAGTGATCTTTGTGGGTTTTGTTTTGAGGCTGTAAGAAACAGACAGGACCAAGCCTCCGTTTTAAAGTGTTATTCTTCCATATTACCTTTAGCTTCCTTGAAAGAATCCTGAAAGTATTTTCCAGCCACCTAAACAAGAGCTAAGTGCAGTTTCTTGAGTTCTATAAAAATGTATCCATTATTAATAATCTAAGATACCACCGAATACATCTTTAATGCTACCAGGTTCCAAATACATTTTTCAACAAACTTGTAGTAAAAAAAAAAATCCAATTCCAATTATCTAGTTTCTAATTTTATTTTGAATTGTTTCAATTTGATTTGAATTTAAACTGTAAATTTATACTTGCATTGTTAATTCAAACATGGTTTACAACCAGCTTTAGTAGGAATCTGACTGAAACATACTGTAGCTCTTTATAACAGTGAAAAATAAAGCAATCTACTGTTCTTCAGTATAAATGGTATAAATTACCTAGTTCAATGGGGAAAATAAGGAAGTCCACAGGTTTAGGTTTTACTAATAAAACTATAAATCCTATGAGGAAAAAGTTAGGAATTATTTATTTAAGAATTTCTGAATATTGAATTATTTCATTAGTTCAAGATGATGAAGTGGAATCCTGTGTTTCTACTAGACTGTTTTTGTCATGGTTCTTTAAAATGATCTTGGGATGAAAAAACACAGAGTTACTGATTTCTTTGTGTTAAATGAAAGAATCAGAGAAATTTTGCATGTAAATCCTTCAGGTTTTTGCTCAACAACTGCCCCATTGAAGGACATACTCTGGGATTTTTCCTTTCTGCTGTGCTGTCCCTGTGCCCTCAAAATTGTGGATATGTTATGTTTTCTCTGGAATGTTAAATGCTTTATTTACCTTTCAGCACACTTTAGACAAGCTTTTCACTCGCTTCCAGGGAAGATTTAGGGCAGCAGATAGGTAATGACTGATCCTGTACACTTTGAAAGAGGTTATGTGTAACTTCTGCACTTCATTTGCTGAGTGGCACAAATAATTTAGTTTTATTTGTATGTACATCAGATATCCTATTCTTCTAACTGAAAATGAAGCTAAGAAACATTTAACGTGGTCCTGTTCAAAAGCAAACAATCAAATTGTTACTGCTTTCTGCATTTGTGTTACTGAGTAGCATTAAAATATGTTCTTGACTCATAAGTTACCCAATATATATAGTCTTGTTTAGAGCATTAGCTCACTTTCTAAACCCGTGGCATTTGGGCCAGTCTGTAATGGGTACCTCAGTGGTAGCTATTTTAATCTTTCCTATGATCACTAGTGGCTACCTGGTGAAGTTAAGGAGCTC